>NW_024092555.1:0-15783 GCF_014356525.2 Nilaparvata lugens | reverse complement strand
TTTGTAATTTTTATGACCTGTGATATATTGATGTTATATTTGTTTTAATTGACTGCTATCCTTACAGTTTGAAATATTTAATAATGTGATGTAATTTTATGATCTGTGATATATTGTTAAATTTGTGATTGCTTGTATGTTTTCTGACGATGTCTTGCATTATTGTTTTTAATGTTCTGACAATAAAGGAATCTTGAATCTTTATGATTTTTATTGACAAAATCTATTCAGCATATGGCTGTTCAACAATTGATTGAATTGTACAATGTTTTCGCAGATCTATCAGGCCTAGATATTTTACATGCTCTAATACAATCCATAATATAATGTAAATATGAATCATGCAGCAATTGCTTGATAATTCTTTAAAGCCTCAATTTAACATGATATAAGATATAAAAATCATAATGTTCAATTGAAAAAGGCCTTACTGATTTTTAGGTTATGTACGTCTATTGTGATTTATTGCTTATACAATTTTCAAGTGGGCTACTTACTTCTGACTCCATTTTAGTATTTTATATTCAAATTGAAATTGGGCTGAGATAAAATAAACTACCAAACTATTATGAATTATTAGAGGACAGCCAGACACAAAAACACCAGCCTATGAATTAGCATGGAAAGATGCAACACCATAGCACAGAATGGAAACTTGTAATAAATCGCCTATCTAACCAATGCTTTTTATATGACCCCAATTCTAAACACGTCGTGACCTTGGGCGTTCCAATCCTAGTTAAGGAACTATAAAGACTGGGTACACGCAGTCGCCATTTTGAGTCATAGCATAGCATTCGTTTCAACTGCTTGTATTGCTTTGTCAGTAAAGGGTACTATAATTCTATTTTATAAATACTCAGTTACTTTTTTCCACTAAAATGAGTCAAACCGTTTTCAAATTAGTTTACAACGAAGCTGCAACCTATACTATAGTAAATATTACCATAGTAATATTGAAGATTTACTCAAACATAATGATTTTTTTCAAACTTTAGGTTTCAATTTAGGAGAAGTAGTTAACACTTTCACCTTTCTAATATTTGAAGAATGATAGAAGTAGTGGTTCAAATGGTACACCCATTATTTCATCAAAGAATTGAAGATATTGTAAATATTTCATTTGTCAATTAGAAGCAATGAATTTCCTCTCATCTGGGAAGAAGCTGAAATCACTCCTATTTATAAATCAAGCAAAGAGAATGAGATAGTAATTTTAGGTCTGTAGCCATTAGTGGAGCTAAAGTCATCAGTTTCAAACAACATTCAGTTTCAAGATTATTGGTTTTTTGAAAAGTTTCTTGAAAGTGTTTGAGCAATTGAAGTCTTGTATAACAGTTTAATTATTTTTTTAATAGAATATCACTGTTACTAGTACTAGGACTAACGATCAGTTTATTTCTATCCTAAATAATTACTTCAATTCATTTTACAATAAGATTTTTGTAATAGCTACTCCTTGTTGTAAATTAGCTCATTCATAATAACTGCACTAAATAGATATGTTAATTTTTTCCACTTTCACCAAGCACTCCTGGTGGTTTACACCAGATCTGTTGGCTTCTTCCTTTTCAATCTCCTCATTAATGTTGAGTTGTCCAAAAGCTGGATTGCCTCAACATTTTGGTGGTAATGTAGAGCCTCTTCATAGGTCCTTGCTGTTTTTACAATCATCTCCCTGACTGTCTCCACCTGAAGGACTCTATGTAGGTCAGCGTTCCTGATGAAATATGGAGCATTGACAGCATTTCAAAGAAACTTGTTTTGGAATCGTTGTATGATGCCAACATTGCTCTCTGCTGTACAGCCCCACAGTTGTGCACCATACAACCAGACAGGCCTTAGAATTTGTCTGTATTGTAGGTTGATAAGCTTGAATTCCTTCTTATCAGCCAATAAATTCTACTGTACTTGTAGTTGAGCTCATCCAACTTTTTCTGAACATGGTTTCTCCACTGAAGCTTGGCATCCAGAGTAATGGCAACATATTTTGCCTCGTTGCATATGGTATCACGTGGTTGTTGATTCTGACTGGTATGCAATCATGTGGCTGTTTGCGAAGGTCTATTTTCTCATTTTTACTCTTACATGAGCTGTTTGTGAGCATTATTATATTGATTTGTTCTTCATGAGTCAAAGACACTAGGTATGGTACTGTCCAGGTACTTTCACAAAAATGTATTACTAGCTACTTTGAAAGCTTTTTCTATTTTACTAATGATCATCTCAAAACAATATTACATGGATAATTGATAATATTATAATGTGAACTTACAAACTGTAGGCTACCATACCTATTATAAGGTACCTAATATAGGTAAGTGTAGAAGCTGAGCAGTAACTTGGTTTACAATATTATCCTACCTAGTTTATAGGCTTACTTACAAATTCTCCTTGATATCATGAACTCTCTATAATGAATATTAATATTGTCTTAAAAAATACCGATCCTAGTGGCTTAGAAGACTCACTATTACAATACACTAGTAACGGCGAGTCTTCTAAGCTTGTGCAAGCTACAGTAGTATAGCCTAGTCCTATATCTTTTTCTCATCCAAAATCGAACTGATATGAATAATTACTGGCCTACTCTGGTACGGTATTGATAATTTTTACATCTAATAATAATCCATGCAGTAGTGAATAGACTATTAATTATGATTGATAGAAACTTTTTTCTGAAGACTGCACCTTCCCAAAACTAATAATGTTGAGACACAGAGTTGAAGGACTACAGCTGGACTAGTTTTGTACGGTACCAGGTTTTGTTTAATTTTATACAAATCATTTCATTTTGTTCTGAACAATAGGTTCATTTTTTGAATGTATCCTTGTTAGAAAAATATTTTCATCAATTTATAAGCCACTTCAGTCCGTCAGTGATGTCAATATAAATTCTGTCCAAAACCATACAACATAGCGTACAGATATAATTTGAATTTGGCTCCTTCTTCTGTGACTCAAAATGGCGACTACGTGTACCTGGTATTTATAGTTCCCTAATCCTAGTCTTCTGGTTGGCTCGTAGCAGTGAACGAGATCAATTGATCCGGATCATTAAAGTGATCCGAACCTACCATCGATACTATTACAATGCGGCGCTTCCTAACAAGATGGCGGATTTTGGCGTCAGGGTATAGCCAAGTTTCCGTACTGTATGTATACTGTGACCATAGAACAGAAAGGTGTCTTCAACTTCAAATCTGATCATGCATTTTACATGGCACCAAGACTAACTTGTGTACACCGAGACGGCGCCATCTTTGTAGAACTTGAATTTACCGCTAATTTCAAAACACTCAAATCAAAGCATTGCTACTCTTTTGTTCTCATATTTTAAACATTCGATGAAATCACTTGAAATTTATTTATTCAAATCGCTACAGCATGATTATCTATTAATTCTAGTGATATAAATGAATGAATAGAAATATTATGAAGGTACAATGTTGATCAAGTGTGTTACCGCCAATATAACTTCGGCAGTTTCCCTCTTATATCTGTCGGTAAGCTGGCTGTGTGTTTTGAATCAACCGCGCTCACCCATGGCCATCTAACATGCCACTGCCATCAGCCGCAATGATATCGCCAAGCCCATTGTAGATGGCACTGCTCTCTCTCTCTCGGGCTTGTTCCACTCCCCACTACTACTTCGCCCGTTTCCGCTTTGTCAAGATGGCTTGTTCTAAAACGTGCACTAACGCTACCAATTTTTCCTCCCTTTGAAAGAACTTATAAATGTACGACCTCTTCGCTGCGACATGGGCCCATGTTTTCCCCCCAGCCAGTGCAAGTGATTTCTTATTACAATAACGTGCTACCGCCTACCCGAACGAGAAAACCGCTGTTACAGTCCACTGCGAACCCGCCATCCTTGTACGAGAAGCTTCTTAAAGGTAACGACTTTATTTTGAGCTACTAAGTAACGTGATTTGAAGCCCATTACATTGGCTCTAACACGATTCTGGTCCAACCGAGCCGCATGAAATTATTACGATCGACCTATGGATGAATCTTCAATTATTTTCGCATTCTTCGAATTTCTCAAGGTTGAGGTTAGATGAATCGAATCAGTAGCGTGCAAGCATCGACTATCGAAATATCGATCATTAACCGTCATCAATCATCGAGATATCGACTATCGACTATCGATTTTACTGAAACATCGACCTAGCCTCAAAATTTTGTTTACAAAATTATTTTTTGAACTGTTTTTGAATGTTATTTCGCTGAAATGGCCGAGGTACTCTTGCTCAACAAGCTAAAACGCACTCAGCTGTCGCTTTGCGCTTTAGCCAACAATATGAATTTGAAATACCGATAAAATTATGCGATTATTATTTGGACTTAAACAAAAAATTTGAAAAATTAGCTGATGATTTTAACAACCTACAACGTGATGAAATGCCTTTAGCTACTTTGACCGAATTCGATAACGTTCAAAAGGAATTTCAAGACACTTTTGATCAAATTAAATTAAAAGAAGAAGTAAATACCTGCACTCCTACTGAATCTAAAGCGTCAAATTTTATCAAGCCGCAATTGTCCATCCCAGTATTCTCTGGAGACATGGAGCAATGGGCTTCCTTAAAAACGTATTTGAAGCGGCTGTACATAATTGCAAAGACTTTTCAAATGATGAAAAATACTATCTACTTGTATCCTATTTACGTGGAGACGCCTTGTGCTTAGTTCAAAACTTTGCTGACACTGAAAATGCATACAAGCTTGCCTTCGAAAGTTTGCATAACCGATATGACAACAAACGCTATCGAGCTTATGCCTTATACAGCAAAATCACAAACTTTCAGCCGAAGGGCAGTCTTGTTGAAGTACTTAGACATTTTGCCATTGAATTAGGCTCAGCTAAGCAATCACTATTTAATTTGAAATTGAACCATGCTGATTTCTTAATAACAATGATTTGCCTTCAGAAATTGCCTAACGCTGTAAGAGCCAAATTTGAGAATTCTTTGGGCCCTGACGACTTACCTGCTTTTGACCACCTGATGAAATTCATTTCCAACCAAGAAAAATCGCTGGAGGTAACCGCCATCAATGAGGTGAGCGAACAGTTATCTAGTGCTAGTTACACCGCTATACCAACCGCAAAAGTGAAGACTGAAGATCATTCACAAGTAGTAAAACCGCAATTTACTGAAAACAAAAGTGGCAGCAATCTGTGTGTACTATGCAACATTCCTCATCCATTGTACAAATGTGAGCGCTTTAGGAAGGAACCTATCAACAAACGAATGGATATTGTCAAGCAAAACCGCAGATGCTTCGGATGCCTCGGGTCCCACCTCAAAGCCAAATGCAATTCACTGTCCTCTTGTCGTGCATGTAAATCAATCCATCACCATACCCTGCTATGCAAAAATAATGAGAGTTCACAATCCTTTTTAATTGCTGAACGCCGACCAGATCGCTACCCTTCTGGCTCTCATAATAGGCCTACCATATCTAGTTACCAACCAGCTTCCACCTCTGGAGGTGCTAGCTGTCGCTCCCCGCCACCAGGATTTGAACCAATGTCAACACAGCGGTTTACCGATGACATACACTCATCACAATATGTAAGTAATTCATGTTGTACCGATTCGAGAATCCCGCAAAACACGGCCAGTCCCTCACGGTCTTCTTCGTCACCTTTGGCACAGCGCCTGTGACCAATATCTCAACCCCAACCCGCAGTTCATCCACCGGCATGCCGGACACCTTCAGTGGCTGTGCACAAGTGAAAGCTGTACACGCTTCTGCTTTACTGGGCACCGCTATCGTTGCCGTTGTTGATCAATACAACCGATCACAATTACTACGTGCTGTATTGGATTGTGGCTCCATGAGATCGATTATCACTACCCGAGCTGCCCAGCAACTTGGTATCACCATCATGCCCGCACGCATTCAGATTAATGGTATCTCTGAACAAGCGACCGCTGTAAAAGGTACCACTCATTTGACACTGCTATCTCGACCGCAGTTTAACACCTTTCTCCAAACTGAAGCCCTTGTCTTAGAGCAAATAGCTGGTGACCTACCCGCTTTTCCAATCAGCAGTGAGCTCAAAACCTCACTTTCACATTTGGATCTCGCTGACCCTGGTTTTGACCAACCCAATAGGATAGACCTCTTGATTGGAGCTGACATTTATCCTAATGTATTTGTTTCTTCCGCCAATGCTATTATACCAGGAAATCCCGCTGCCTTCGCCACTATATTTGGCTATGTTCTGAGTGGAAAGCTAAATATTGAGGACTCGCCTGCTCCGCTTCATCAGATGCAACTTATCTGCACCATGTTTGCCCGCGAAGAACCGCTTGCTGAGGTCATGAACAAGTTTTGGGAGACTGAAGATGTCCAAATAAATGCGAAACTCTTATCACCTGAAGATGAACTCTGTGAACAGCTCTATGAGTCCACTACCTACCGCAATGATGAAGGCAGATATGTAGTCGCACTCCCCTTCAAGCCTAGCGCGCCTGTTCTTGTTTCAAACCGCAAGCAAGCTTATCGAAGTCACCTTGGATTATTAAAACGCTTGGAAAATTCTTCGGAACTAAAGAAGAAATACGACAACTTCATGACAGAATATCATGAGCTTGGCCATTTGGAACTTGCCAAATCCGCTTCTGACTATGTGATTCCACACCATGCAGTTTTTAAAAATAAGGACCCCACTCAGAAAATCAGGGTGGTGTTTAATGCTTCCAGCAAGGATACCAATGGGCATTCACTAAATGAGAATTTGTTACCAGGGCCAAAACTGCAGTCCAATATTATTCAAGTATTGACCAAATTCCGCACTTACAAGTACATTGTCCTTTCTGATTGCAAGCAGATGTATCGCCAGATTTTGTTAAGGCCTGAAGACTGCCGTCACCAACATGTTTTTTGGAAACCTAATTATCATGAACCTGCAAAAGAATTTGAACTTAAAACCGTAACCTATGGGCTTACTTCCAGTGCTTATTTAGCGCAACGCACATTGCAACAACTTGTCAAGGATGAAGGAGAAGCATTCCCTCTGGCAAGTAAAGTTTTAACAAGTCAAACTTATGTTGATGACCTGCTGGGAGGAAGTAACAATTTTTCTGAAGCACAAACGCTTATTTCTGAACTGATTGAGTTATTGTCGCTTGGCTCCTTTGAACTTCGGAAATGGAACTCTAATACTCCTGAATTGATCGCTAACTTGCCTGCAGAATTTTGGAAAATCAAGATTGTATGTTTGATGACAACGCTACTGCAAAAGTTCTTGGAATTGTCTACAGCCCGCTCGCGGACAACTTTCGCTATTTCATTTCTCCTTTTAATGGGCAAATCACTAAAAGAACCGTTCTATCATTCATCGCTCGAGTCTACGACCCCTTGGGTGGCTCACTCCTCTCATAATGCTGTTCAAGCTATTCATGCGCACGCTGTGGTCTCAGCAATTAGCTTGGGACACTGAGGTTCCAGCCTCACTTCGAGCTCATTGGGAGCTGATTACCGCTGAAATTTCCCGTTTGGACAATGTTGTAATCCCGCGTTTACTCGCCTGTAACCGCTCTACTACCCGGCTGCTTGGATTCGCCGATGCCTCCGAAAAGGGTTTGCTGCTTGTATATATATTCATGAAGAGACTGAAAATAGATATGTTAACTGCCGTCTCATAGCCGCCAAAAGTCATGTCGCCCCGCTGAAAACTATGACAATTCCACGCCTGGAATTGATGGGTTGTTTGCTGCTTGCTCGTTTACTATCCGCCATCTTACCTACGCTGTCCGAATATGATTTACAAGAAATTCGACTCTACACCGATTCCAAGACTGCCTTGGATTGGATCAACACACCCACATACAAATTGCAGATTTTTGTTGCCAACAGAGTACAGCAAATTACTCAGTTAACAAAACTTGAGTCATGGCATCACGTTACTTCTGCTAACAACTGTGCAGATATTGCTTCGAGAGGCTTGACTCCCGCTGAAATCGTCTCCTGCCATGATTGGTGGCACACTACCAATGCGTTTCGTTGTCTCGCCACTGACTTTCCCGTGTCCAATCATCTTGTTTCCAACATTGTACCTGAGATGAAAACTAACCCGCTGTACATTCTCGCTACTGTTGAAGAAACAATTGAGAATCGTTTGTATACTGCTATAGAACGTGTATCCAAATTTGGAAAGCTATGTCGTATTTTTGTCTACATGCTAAGATTTGTCAACCGCATCAAACCAGCCCGTTATGAATATCGCTGCAAAATAGTCAAACAGATTGAAACCTGTGAAACGCCTGCCTCAATTGACACCACCGCCTGTGAAGCTGAAATAGCTAGAAAACTCATTGTTCATGTTGTGCAATGGGATAAATTTCAGAAGGAAATAACAGAGTTGAAAGCTGGAAAATGTCCTAAGCATCTACTAACGTTGCAACCGTACATTGATGATTACGATTTGATACGCTTATCTGGTCGTCTTGAGCACGCTCCGATTTCTAGTGAAGCTAGAAATCTATTATTGCTGCCGAAAAATGAGCATGTATCCTCACTCATCATTCGACACATACATCTTCAAAATTGTCATGCCGGTCCCCGCACCACACAAGCAGCTGTTTGCCAACAGTATTGGATAATCTCTGCCCGCAATCAAGTTCGCGCATAATACATCAATGTGTCATTTGTAACCGCTTTTGCCGCACCAACCTACAGCAACGTATGGCCCCGCTACCTGCTGAACGAGTCACCGCCAATAGACCATTCAATTTAACTGGCTTGGACTTTGCTGGTCCTTTCTCATGCAAAACATCTTTATTGAAACGCACACAAACAACAAAAGGTTATCTGTGCATATTTGTATGTTGACCACCAAAGCTACTCATCTAGAGTTCCTGTCCTCGATGTCTGTCAACAACTTCATCGCCGCTCTACACCGATTTATTGCCCGCAGAGGTGCGCCGCACACTCTGTTTTCAGACAACGCTAAGACTTTCACATCCGCCGCAAGAAAAATGTATGAGTTAGAAAAACTCTTGAAGACGATGCCCTCTGAAGTGAAGTGCTTTCTGTCTAACTACGGCATAAACTGGAAGTTCATTCCCCCTTATGCTCCGCATCAAGGAGGCATATGGGAAGCCGCCGTCAAATCCGCCAAAACACTGCTACACCGCTGTATTGGGGACACAGCTCTTACATACGAAGAGTATGACACCATTTTCGTTAGAATTGAAAGTATTCTAAATAGTCGACCGCTTACAGAATTGTCCTCTGAACCTGCTGAAGCTGCCTCCGTGCTCACTCCCGGGCACTTCCTAATTGGTAGACCTCTTACCGCACCACCGCAACCCATAGAGACGAAGGAACTATTGGTCGCACGCCGCTGGAGACTTACAAACCAAATGACCCAATATTTCTGGAATCGCTGGTCCAAGGAGTACCTATGCACCTTGATCAATCGCACAAAATGGAAAACCGCTGAAAGAAACTTGCAACTTAACGATTTGGTCATAATCAAATCTGTCAACACCTCTCCTCTCAGCTGGCCGTTAGGCAGGATTATTGCGCTACACCCTGGTAAAGATGGACTAGTACGTGTAGTCACTATCAAATGCGCATGTGGGAACATTGTTCGAGACATACGCAAAGTTCACCGCATCATTTGAAACCTTCTACAAGTTACCGCACACACCGCATGAAGACCGCCTCGCTCACATCCGTGAGGATTGTTATTGTCTACACCGCTGCTACTGTCTACACCGCCGTTCCTAGCTACACCACTGTTCCTGTCTGCGCCACCTTTCTGGTCATTTGTGCAACGCTCTCACTGTGTATTGTCACCGACCCGCTGGAGATTGTTTCCACCGCTATGAAAAACTGTTCGTTTTTGAGGGGGGGGTATGTTACCGCCAATATAACTTCGGCAGTTTCCCTCTTATATCTGTCGGTAAGTTGGCTGTGTGTTTTGAATCAACCGCGCTCACCCATGGCCATCTAACATGCCACTGCCATCAGCCGCAATGATATCGCCAAGCCCATTGTAGATGGCACTGCTCTCTCTCTCGGCTTGTTCCACTCCCCACTACTACTTCGCCCGTTTCCGCTTTGTCAAGATGGCTTGTTCTAAAACGTGCACTAACGCTACCAATTTTTCCTCCCTTTGAAAGAACTTATAAATGTACGACCTCTTCGCTGCGACATGGGCCCATGTTTTCCCCCCAGCCAGTGCAAGTGATTTCTTATTACAATAACGTGCTACCGCCTACCCGAACGAGAAAACCGCTGTTACAGTCCACTGCGAACCCGCCATCCTTGTACGAGAAGCTTCTTAAAGGTAACGACTTTATTTTGAGCTACTAAGTAACGTGATTTGAAGCCCATTACATTGGCTCTAACAAAGTGATTGGGAAAACTTTTATAAATTCTAATACAAGGTACTTTTTGACAAGGCAACAAAGTTGAACATCATATTTCAGTGATAAATCAACAGAAATAGTTTAAATATTGCACTTACCTTATAGAAATACGATTGGAGGTGGAAAAAATGAATAAAAATAATGTGTGGAATTTTTAAAATGAACTAATTCAATACCGTAAATCAATAATTTAGGAGAGCACAGAGCAACAAATCAGATGTTGCAGTCACTAGTTTTAGTTTTACACAGCACCGTAGTGCACATGCCCAGGTAATGGTTTCTCCCATTCATTCACCATTCAGTTCTTTGTGATGACAGTTACCAAGCACTATATCTGGAGGGAGCTGATACTGGCAGTGAATAGTTGGCCTATTAGACAGAAATAAATATGTTCCTCCTACCAGAGACAACATGATACAAGTATTTTTAAACAGTTGCCTATCTTTACTCGGGACCGGGTCAAACTGGGCTGGCGACAAAGTGGGCTGACAACAAACTGGGCTGGTTTTCCAGCCCAGTTTTTCGTTGCATGCACCGCCAAACTGGCACTCTAAGGAATGCAGCCCAGTTTGACGGCGTGCAACTTTGTCGTCTGGTGACAAAATCTTGCCAGTTTGTTGTTGCATGCACCGCCAAACTACACTCTAAGGAATTCAGCCCAGTTTGACAGTGTGCAACTTTGTCGTTTAGTGACAAATCTCAGGAGTGCCAGTTTGTCGTTGCATGCACCGCCAAACTGGCACTCTAAGGAATGCAGCCCAGTTTGACGGCGTGCAACTTGTCGTCTGGTGACAAAATCTTGCCAGTTTGTTGTTGCATGCACCGCCAAACTACACTCTAAGGAATTCAGCCAGTTTGACAGTGTGCAACTTTGTCGTTTAGTGACAAATCTCAGGAGTGCCAGTTTGTCGTTGCATGCACCGCCAAACTGGCACTCTAAGGAATGCAGCCCAGTTTGACGGCGTGCAACTTTGTCGTCTGGTGATAAAATCTGAGCAGTGCCAGTTTGTCATTGCATGCACCGCCAAACTGGCACTCTCAAGATTTCGTGCCTACTATAATTATCAGAGAGATAGTATTCTCCAAACTCAAAACTCAGTTTGAGTACTCTCCAAACTCAGTTTGTGTCTACTAGTTAGAGAGATACTACTTTCCAAACTCTAGTTTGTGTCTACTATCTATTATCAGATTGGATTTCTTTATTTATGTATGTTACAATAATTACTGGCTTATACACTAATTTACATTAAATAACGGTAATGCTAATTTTTCAACAAATTTTACAAAGTATACAAAATTGATCAATGATAAAAAGATTAAATGCAATTAGAGTAACAATAATATAAAATTGTAATGTAACTTCATAAATCGGCGGTGTTTCAACAAACAGTTATGATTTGAATCTAGAATAATGGGATTAAAGAATAAGATGGATGATATTAGAATGAGTAATAGTGAATACAATATTGCATTAATCATTCAAAACAGATAGATGAAACAAACGTTTGTCACAAGTGAATTTTTGTGACGGATAGAGAGCCGTCGTCCAGCGTAATTTAGCGAATTTATTTTATTTTAGAATAGGAATAGGATCGACTGCCTGATATATTTTGTTAGATTCGTAGTAGTGTATGCATTATCACCATCGCCGTCAAACCCTTTAAATCATCAGCAGCGGATTCATCTAACCAGATATTCCAGATCTTGTTTACCACTCGGCTACCGAGTTGAGTCGGTATCGCTCTTCATGAAATTTCTGGAATAGAAATATTGTTACCGGCCTAATCTACTATATGAATCAGCAGTATTGTCATCATTTGCTGCACCCTAGCATCAGGAGCAGCTGAGTCAAAACCCCGTCACATGACCAGTGGCGTGATCGTCTTTTCAGACTCTCATTGGTCAGGAAGCTCTTTTCCCCCGGCCTCCTAATTTTCAGCGACCCGGTGCAGCTCCAAGAAGACCTGGGGGAGAGAGCAGTTGTTCGGTGAACGGGTTCGTGTACGGCTGCGTTCCGAGCGGCGCTCCTAATAGTGGTGTATTAGAGGGTTAATATTCTATTCCGTATTTTAGTGAATGGAATATTGTATGTCGAATTGCCGACTGTATTTGAAGATAGAAACTCCTGGGGGATTTTCTTTCTTGTTGGTTATTTTTCCTAAATTCGTGTCACCGGGGGTGAACGAATTATCCTTGGTTTTGAAACCTGTAAGGGATCTCAAGTTTGGGCTACAAATAGTTGAGTGGGAAATTTAGCTAGGCTCTTATAGCAGATTATTTTTGAGTACTTAATTTATAAGTCTCGACTCTGTCGCTTCACGACGTTTTTAATTATAATACGGGAAGTGGGAATCGGTTCGCTATTCTCCGTATCAGTATCCACGTCGATTCAGGTAATCGTATGTCAGGACTGGTAGTCCGTATATTTTTCCTTCTCTGTAGTAAGGTGGCCTTTAGTTTAAAGAGTAATTTTTCTCCATTGAGTTTTTATTCTTGTAGGGAAATCCCTGTCCTTTTTAAGAATAGTTTTTCTCAATTAATTTTTATTCTTGTGGGAAAATCCCTGTTCCTTTTGAGAAAAGTTTTCCTCGATTAATTTTTATCCTTGTAGGGAAATCCCTATCCTTTTTAAGAATAGTTTTTCTCAATTAATTTTTATTCTTGTGGGAAAATCCCTGTTCCTTTTGAGAATAGTTTTCTCGATTAATTTTTATCCTTGTAGAGAGATTATTATCATTTATGGTAAATTTTCCTTGCTTAGTTTTCATACTATAGAGTGGCCCTGTATTTTAAATTCGCTTAGCAGTTTCTGACTTGCTGTAATTCCAAGTAGGAAAAGTCCAATCCTTTTCCTAGAGAACTCAGGTGCAGCTTGAGTTCGTCCTTGTCGAAGTTTCTAGACTGCGACGTCCATTCTCTTTCTTTCTCTTCACTTTCCCTATTCTAAAATCCTTCTAGGTCTCGGGTACAGCTTGAGGACTTCCTCGCCGAAGTTTCTAGACTGCGGCATCCTTTCTCTTAATTCTTCCTGTGTTAAAATCCTTCCTGATCTCAGTTCCAGATTCGAGATTGTCCTAGTCGCGGGTTTTCAGACCCGCAATCCTTTCTAAAATTCTTAGAAACCTGTCTTCTTTAATAGCAAATATTATTTGCTGGTTTCCCTGTGGAAAATTCACGAATTTTCCCGTGATCTCAGTTGCAAATTAGAGATCGATCTTGTGATAGTCCTTAGACTGGCAATTACTTGGAAAAGTCTATTGAAATCTTTTCCTGAATTAGGAGTCTCTGACTCGATATTTTCCTTGTGGAAAATCCTGGAAAAATCCTTTCCTACCCTGACAACGACAGACTGTTGTCTTCCCGATATTATTCTACAGACTGTGTCTGTGAAAAATCTTTTCTATCCTCTCATAATAGTCGACATACTGACTATTAATTTAAAAGCGTTTCGGACGATTGAGAGTGATTCCCATACCCTTAAGGGCAGTCACAGATTGGCCCTTAATAACCGGCGCGCAGTAACCAGATTAGCGCGGAAATCCTGTTTAGCAGTTTCAGAATTGCCGAAAATCCTTTCGCAGCTGCAGGCTCGCGATTCAGAAATCCTACACCTAAAACCTTATCCTCTAAACTTTAATTACCACGTAATTGAAATTGATATACTGTATTTAGCTAGCAGTCCAGCTTGCTGAGAGCTAGAGCGCAATTCTCAGATTGCGGATTTGAGCAGATATTTATTTGCTGTAGAGATAATAATCTTATTATTGATTCTCTGTTCCCTACCCTATACCGTATACCTCATACCTGCACCCTATTCTCTATAGCTTACGCCCTATACCGTGCCCTATTTAACTACATCTTAAATACCACTAACAACTCCATAGTTCCGTCATACGTTACTCCATAGCCCTCACTTAAACCCCATAGAAAAACCACATCCCGGGCTTGCAGGTACAGCTTGCTCGCCGCCAATTCGCAGTTGGTTCAGATTGCGTACTACCTTTATAAATAGAATTATTGGTAGGGATCTGATAGTCAGATCCGTCTCCTTGTGTAGGGTTATCTTAATATCCCTTAAAACCCACCCTGTACTCCAAAGGCGAGGGCCGAATCGGCCAATAACGCCACGGGCAAACACTCTTCCCCTGAAAGTAAAAATCTCGCGAAAGAAGCAGAGGGTAAAGAATCAGGATAGAGGGAGAAGTGTAGGTCCGGTATCTCCACTGTCAGTATGGCTAGACCCCGACCCATATCCGCTGTAGCTAGTCCGCGTTGTAGCAATACTTCACAATTATTAGGAAACCTAGAGGGTGGAATAGGTCATCCTAATAAACTGACGTCTCCCATCGTGGGGCTAAGACGTCTGGCGCCCAAGAAAATCGCGAAGAGGGTTTAGGTGAATCCCAATCCGCGATGAGTGTACACGGAGAAGAGACTACTCATCAGGATGATGAAGTCGTACAGGCGGTCCGCGGGAGGACCTCGTGGAACGCGAAGCCGACCCCAGAGTGTCGGGGTGTATCGGCTGAATAAGGAGGAAGCGGTCGGCTACCTAGAGAGTCTCGGCCTGTCGGCAGCGGGGACTGTGAAGGAGCTGAGGAGGAGGATGGTCGAGCACCTTCGATCCCGGACCGCTGCTGCCTCTCAACCAGGTACAGAGCCGGCACTGGCCCGCTCTTCAGGCACGTATAGTCAGGGAGAAGTCTGCGACAAGGTAAGAAGTGGAATTTACATTTTGATGGTGTATCGGATGCTCCCAGTTTCATCGAGAGGCTCGCGGAAATCCAGGGCGCATATGGGATCTCTGGGGAGCAATCTCTTATAGCCCTGCCGGAGCTGATGGAGGGGGGGCCCTACTTTGGATGCGGAATCGTCGCTCCCAGTGGAGGACGTGGGCTGATTTTGTAGAGGCATTTAAACTCGTTATTATCCTCATTCTTATAGTAACGACCTTGAGAGTCAGATCATTGCAAGGAAGCAGAGGGAGGGCGAACCGGCTGATGAGTATGCCGAAGCCTTGCTTACCTTAATGAGACGGTTAGGTAGTTATGAGGGGGATAGGATGCTTCAAAGATTGTATTTAAATTATTACCACGGTAAATTATATGTTCGTAGTGTAGGGTTAAAAATGTGGATGAGTTGTTAGATGTAACCAGAGAGTATGAGGCGATTCGTGCTGAAGAGAGAAACGGGAGGTTATCTCTGAAAAGCACGAAAAGTGAAGAACAAAAACGGAGTGATTTTCAGTCTAAAGCCGCACCGAGACGCGAGAAAATAGGGTAGGAGAATACAAGAGCCTAAGTGTTGGAATTGTAATAGGATAGGGCATTGGAAGTCGAATTGTCCCGAAATTCTAGTTGTCAAAAGTGTAAAGAAATTTTTGACTATT
>NW_024092554.1:0-15981 GCF_014356525.2 Nilaparvata lugens | reverse complement strand
TCATCCGCTGAGCTTTTTCGCATCGCAACCACAGGGTCGAAATTGCATTGTTGGTCCCAACATCCGAACCGGATAGGCACCCTAAGAAGAAGAAGACTAAATTGATATTATCTCAATCTGTATTCGCGACTCTAAAATTATCTCCACTGCACTTTAGCTCTTTATTTGTTCCCGGTTCTTGTTCTAGTTATTCTTTATCTTCTTCCTGTTCTTCTTCTTGTTTTTCTTCTTTCTTCTCTTCTTCTCTTCTTTCTCCTCTTCTTCTTCTTCTTCTCCACCTGTCTTCTCCTTCCTTTTCTTCTCATTCTTCCATTTTTTCTCTGCACTTGAATGAGTTGTTGTTCTTAATTGAAAAAATTAAGTTCACAATTGAAACTCCAGAGAAACGTAGCGTATTCAGCTTGTATCAATTGAGTTTGTTGAATTGTGTGTTCAACTCAATAGAAACGAACTTCAAGCGAGCGCTTACACGGATATTGAGTTTGCAGGTACTACGAATGACTGGAGGCAGCACAACGCGTGATGGAGAGCGATGAGGCGGCTTATGACGTTTGCTAAATATAATCACTTCAGCAACATAACATAAACTTTGGGAATATGTTGATGCCAATATTAGATAGCGTACAGCTTTCGACAAACACGGTATGCTGGAGCCTAGAATCATTTGCATAATTTGAATTCGATGTTTGGTGTATTACAAACAGATGCTGAACATACAACGCTTGTACCTCGCAGGGGAATTAAAGCACATGCTAACACGTGAGTATTCAATTAACTCATTCATCCTCCAATCAGTCCTTCTCCTATCTTTCTCACTCTCTCTCACCTCTCTCTCTCTCTCTCTCTCCTCTCATCTCTCCTCCTCTCTCTCTCTCTCTCTCCCCTATTTTAACTCTATCTATTCTAATAGTTTCCTGTCAGTGCTTGTCGGAATGGAATAAACTCCCCAACTCTATTAGATGCATTGAGAGCCGAGCGGGCTTTATTTTGTCTTTGAGAGAATATCTTATAGAGAAAATGACTAAGTCTGTCCAACCCTAGAGCACTGCATGACGAATATTCTAATCCCCCTTCCCTTCCATTCTTCATTCCATTCATTCATCCATCTTACATAATACATATTCATCATCTCATCTCAACATTTTCTGTTCTTTAGTATTGTTTATCGTAATTGTTACTCGATCAATTTCTAAAATCTTATTGAATCACACCCTATAGCGTTTGTTCCATTCATCGATTTTGAAATCAATTATGCAGATTGTATCCACTATTACTCATCTCAATATCATCCATCTTGTCCATTCATCCCATCCCAAAGATTTAAATCACATATTCACATGTTATAATATGCCCACAGCTCTATTCCATCACAACCCGGTCATGTGTTGATGGGAATATTATTTTATATTCTCTCTTAAAGAATCGACAATTATTTGTTGAAACACCGCCGATTAAAGAAGTTACATCACATTTTATATCATCGTTATTCTAATTGCATTCAATCTTTATTCTCATTGATATTATCTATACTTTGTAAAATTCGTTGAATATTTAGCATTACCGTCACTTAATGTAAATTAGTGTATAAGCCAGTAAATATTGTAACATACTAAATAAAGAGATCTAATCTGATCCAATCTCTCTCCTTCTTTTCCCATATTGCAACTACAAATACACTGTACATGCATTTAGCGAACATGGTCTGTTTGGGTGAATATCTTTATTGAACAAGCGTTAATGAGTTCCTGAAATCCTGGATTGTTTGTTGTCCGTCTGTTTTGTTTGTATGTTCTACATACCTTTCAAATATTTAATCAGTCAGCTTCAAATTTTGAACCAATCACAGAAGGCTTTTTTGAAAAGGAAGCTTTCGGATTGGTTCTCGTGAAAATGATCACGATTAAATTTTTTCGGCCTTTGTGCAACCGGAACTTCTCATGGTTCTTTGGACCATTGTATTGTATTTGATACATATGAAGTTCGTTGGCCAACAAGATTGACTCATTTCTTCATTTTGTTATGTACAGTGTGACAATGAAAGTGCATAAGAGAAATTTATTAACCAGCTGAGTGATGATTATGTGTTTCAAGAGTTAGGTCTCACCTATAGCAATGTTCATATTTGATAGATGTTAATGTATGTTTTATTGAATGATATCATGAAGAAAGATAGCGTGAACCATGCATATTTTATTTCCCTCTATAGTTATATCGTTGATCCTGTTCAACACTACTTCAACCAAAATTCACGCAAAACGCAATATATCATTGACTCCATAGACTCAATCTCCAACACCAGTATTATAAAGTTAGGTATGGATAATTCTCCATCTAATATTATTCAGTTGTATTCTTTGAAACTTTAAGCCCTGCACACACTTTGATTTTGGTTCGTACGATATTTTTCTGTCCTAATGATCACATTAAATGGAGCTTGATTAACATCATTTGTTCGAAATCATCTGTTTATTTGGAAGAATTTATAGGATGGCAAAAGCGTACGAACAAAAATCTATGTTTGTGTAGAGTGGGTAATTCTGGTAATTTTGTAACAGTAGACTCCCGCAGTTATAAACCACAGCCTCTTTTCAAATTGTCCATCAGAGGAATCCTGTCTGTAAGTCTGTCGGCGAGATATTGATGTGAAAACGGCTAATGGCTGTTGGAGTTTGTGTATCAAGAATGCTAACATCAAAAGCTAATCTCCTCCAACACATATTGGCAACACATCATCCCGAGTTGAAAGCAGAGAAAGATCGAGAGAAGAAAATACCATGTTTTATTAGTAATATTGGCGTTCGAATAAGATTCCTTTCCTTTTTGTATTAACCTTGAAATGGAACATTTCAAAACCCTCGTTCATATGTCGACGCGAATTTCAAAAACGTACCTGTCAAATTTCATAATAATCTATGCCGCGTTTGGCCGTAATGCGGAGCATAAAAATATAACATGAAGAGAATGCAAACCATTGACTTCAATCTTAGACCCTACTTCGCTCGGTCAATATTATTTTGTCATATTATAAACTAGAGACCTCAGCAGAAATGTTTTTCATACATTGAGTGGATGAAGATATTCAATATAATCCAATCATCTACTCTGGAGTAACTGGAAGTTTACGGCATCGACCTCAGCAAAAAAGATTGTGATTTGGGTAATACAGTAGTCAGTATGGAAGATTGTTTAAGTGAGTCATAATAAATGACAAGTTGAGTCTAGTGTTGGGTGATGAGGGGTGGGGTAGGAATGAAATTAATCCCTGTTAGTATGCAGTCGGGGCGATCCATCCCAATTAGAATGCCGAGTCGCGAGTTGCTCTCTGCTCCATGCATCTCTCAACTCATTTCATTATCCACCTCACTGCAACTCAGCTGATCTACTGTCTCACTCTCACGAAAACGTTTCCTGCGCTCTCTCACTCTCCGAGTCTTCTCGGAGTTGGCAGGACTGCCAGTTTGCATATAGATCGTATTCAGTATTGCTCCATGGTATTTTAGTATTTATTAAGTATTTCTAGCCATTCAGTTACACAGTATCGTTATCGATGTTTTTCCACCTGTACTTACTAAGTCGTGAATTTCTGTGACACCTAATAGTGTAAATTCGTTTTCTTCTTTGAGCCTGAGTGCCTTTGGTCAGCTTGCAGGTTAGTTTATTCTGAGAAGTAGGCCGTGTGCAGGACGAACAATTACAGACCGGCCGGCCTGATAACGAACACAACACTTACACCGTCCACTGCCACAAGCTACTGAAGAATCAAGATTACGGTAGTATTATCTCAGTAGTTGAGATAATCTCACAATCTTCAGTTGTTTTAAAACATTTCCATTTCCCCCGCTATGCAGCTAGCCAAGGTTGTGCTTTCTAGTCTAATAATTCTCTGATAGATTGCCGTTTAATTTGAGATACTACGGTACAGCCTGGGTCAGCTGTTGTGATAGTGTCAAAGAAGGACCGGCATTATCAATAACATTGTCACGTGGAGTGTAACGGCGGTAATTTTGATTTGTTTTCTTTTTCCCGCTTCATATTTAATACTATTCGAACTGAATCCTATCTCTCTCAAACCATTATAATATTCACCTCTGTTCTCAGGAGCTTACCCTTCTCTCACCCAAGCGCCTTGATAGCTCTCTGGGCATTCCTTTTTTCCTTCTGCATCCGTTCCTGATATAATGAATATTACTTGAACCAGTATTAATTGATGCAACTTTAATGTCACATTCAATCTGATGCGAATTCAAATGTTTTCTTTGTGTAATTGGTACAACAAATCGAGGAAATCCTAAGTTGACACACGAGAACTCTAATTAAGGAAGGTATTACAGAGCAACAGGGGATTCACCTGGCGCTGTCTTAACATGTCTTGTAGGCGCAATTGATGACTAATGAGTCCGGTTGATGTCGTAGTTGATTTATCAAGTGCCAATCATAGTCCCCCGTTTCCAACTTCCAAAAATATTCCAAATAGGACGAGTAAGGATAGGGATATTTTTTACGAATTATCTTGGATGAAGGAGACAAGAGCATGGAGCAAATCGAACCTCAAGAAGTAAACGCAGTGATTAAGAAGCTAACGCTGGAGAGGGAGACCCTGTGTCTGGAGATGGACGATTGAGGACTGAACGGGATGCTGCAATTGATAGATCCATCTATAACGATGTCGAATTATTGAGCTGACAACTGAGTGTCAGACCAGAGAAGTCTCTTCTCAAACCGACGATGTTCAGATTATAGAACGGACTATTGAGCGACAGTCCAGAGAACTCTCTTCTCAACCGACGATGTTCAGATTACAGAACTGACAACTGAGCAACAGTCCAGAGAAGTCTCTTCTCAAACCGATGAACCACAGGACTGGTGAATGACTGCATCCGACTACCTACAGTTTGGAAGTTGGTCAAGTGGTATCCTGCTGGAGGAAACCTAACCTCATGGATCAAATTATAGTATTGGTGACAAGCTTGAGAATCGCGAAGAAAGATAATTGTTCTTGGGGAGATCGCGGCAGACGCCAAAGAGATGAACAACATCATTTCTCATTTCCAGAGGTATCTGGCATCGCGCTCAACCACATCTGAGGTGTCTAATTCACATACCCGGCGCAAACAATACAACTTAACGACTTTTCATAAGAACAGTTAAAAGAAGCTTGATCAATCTTAGCCCAGGAAAATAAGATTGTTTTCTGACAGTCAGGGAAGGCAGTTGTCAATGAAGTCCTGGTCAAATAGTCAGCATAATTTCTAAATATATGAAGCCGGTGCCAAGTGTGAAACGGTTACTGATGATTGCAAAAGTATTTGTTCTGATATGACGAAGGATGACCTTGCAGTTCTCATCGCAGGACTAATGATGTGCATGCAACGATCGAACCATCTGATTCAATCATTCAGGAGGAGACTGTTGGATTTGCAGCATACAATTGTATTGGTGTTTCCCGTACCCCATCGACATGATCTTCCTAAGTGGTCATGTGTTAATAAGGAGGTCTAAAAAACCACGAACGCTTAAAAAATATTAGCAAGCATTTCCTAATGTGACTTTTTCAGATTTGATTTTTTGGGTGCAAGATTTCACACGTCTCATGGTCTACACTTAAACCACCTCGGAAAGAAATACATTGTTATATAATATTAAAACTGCAGCTAAGATTAGTGACACCGTAGAATCTTTTAAACAACCTATTCCATGATACACTGATGTTTTTTTAGGATAGATTGTTCACCTCTTGAGCAATCACTTGATAGGAAGACTCATGAGAATCCAACTTCAATATGTAATGGTAAAGATTCAGTTGCAAGAAAGGAAATATTAGAATTATGCACCTGAACATACAACACTTGAAAAATGAACTTTTAGAATTAGATGTAGTTTTAGATGAAATGAAGCCAGATAATTATCTTGTGTCTGTCAGAACATGGACTGAAATCATCTGAAATCAATCTTGTCAATATAAGTGGTTACAGCTTAATTACATATTTTTGTAGAGAGTCATATAGAGGAGGTGGGGTATCAATCTTTCTCAAAATAATAGAAACATTGTATCTAATGTTATAAACTCCATTTGCTGGAGGATTTTTGTGAAGAAGAGGTTCTTGAAGTTTGTTTGTTATCAATTAAGTTACAGAATGAAGAGATTTATCTATTGTCTTTGTATAGATCACTTTCTTGTGAGGTTAAGCCATTCATAGAAAACTCAGATAAGATACTGTCAAAACAACCCATTAACAGGAATAAAATAATTGTAGGGGATTTTGATATAAATACAGCCGAGGTGACAAATGAGAGCAGTTCACTCAGAGACATGCTACTATCACATAATTTAAGTTTATGCATTTATAGCTTTACTAGAGAAACAATACACTCTGAAACAATCATTGATAATATTGCAACCGATTTGAATGAGGATTTTTATAGGGCTGAAGTTGTAAAAACATATATATCTGATCATCACTCCTAAATAATAGAAATATTAGCGAGGAAGTTGATAGGTCTCAGGGTAAACCCAAAACACCCTTCACGTATTTCAGAGATTATAATGAACATAATGTAAATGCTTTTCATGAACTACTGAAAAAAGAATCTTGGGATGATGTATATCGGTCTTGTAATGTTGATGAAATGTATGAATCATTCTTAACCTCTCACCTCAGGTTATTCTAACCTCTAACCTCTCACCACCTGAGGTTATTCCTAACCTCATTAACCTCTCACAAAAATCAGCTTTCCCGCTAAAAAGGAAGAAAGTATCACAGCTTAAACAGAATAAATGGATGAATAATGATGTAAAAAGAGCTAAGGAAGAATATAGAGATGCTGCTCTTTTCTATAGGCAATACAAAACTAATACTCTCATAAACTTATAAAAACAACAATACAAGAACATTTTAAACACATGCAAAACACAATTCATCACTAGGCAAATATCACATTCAGACAACTTAAGTAAGACTACATGGAATATTATAAATAATGAGGTGGGTAATAGAGCTAATAATAGAAGAAGTAAATCTATAATCAAAATCAAAACAGATGATTCAGAAGTTGAAGACCAGTGAAAATAGTCAACGTCTTCAATGATGTATCTGTGGCTGAAAAAATACGGAAAGGCAGGGGAAAGCAGAGGTTTGAATATTGTAGGAACACATCAACTAATTCATTAAATTCAATATACTTGACATCAGTATCCGCAGATGAGATTCTGCCGGTTATAAGAACACTCAAAAACAAAAAGTCAGAAGGTCATGATGGATCTCTAACTGGTTGGTAAAGAAATGTGACACTTTTATTTGTACACCTCTTGCCTTTATCATAAACAAATCTTTCGAGGTGGGTGTATTCCCAAGAAACTTGAAGATTGTAGAAGTTATTCCACTGTTTAAAAGTAAGGAGAGGGATAACATAGAGAACTATTGACCGGTGTCAATTATATCCACATCTCAAAAATATTTGAAAAAGTATTAGAAAATACAATAGTGTCTCTCTTTAATAAGTACAAACTTCTAGTGTGACCAGCATGGGTTTATAAAAGGAAAATCCACAGAAACAGCAGTTGTTACCTTTGTGAATAGAATTATTGATAATTGGATAAGAAAAAACATCAGCAGCCACTTTTGTTGACCTCAGCAAGGCATTTGATACAGTTGAACTTACAATTCTACTTAATAAATTGGAAATATTGGCGTTAGAGAGCTTGCACTGAAATTACTTGCGTCATACCTACTTAATAGAGTACAATATGTTGAAATAAAAACAGCAATGGCAATTTTAAATCTAAGTTAAGAGAAGTCAAATCTGGAGTCCCCCGAGGATCGGTGCAAGGTCCGCTTCTTCTTAACATCTACATAAATGATATAAAGGGCAGTGGACACTAGCATCCTAAATGCTGAGAATGACTGTGAGCGGCTGGAGTTGAATGCTTATGTATCAGTCAATAACATTTGTCAGTGGTTCAACAGCATCAATCTGCATCTTAATGTTAGTAAAACTGTTAGAATGGCCTTTTCAAATAGTGTATGTTGTATTGGTGATTGCTGGATGATGAGTTCGTTTCAGAGGTTGAAGTGTGTAAATTTTCAGGTATTCATCTGGATTCTAGTCTTAACTGGCAATCTCATGTGGATCATACTTGTTCTAAACTAAGCTCAGTGATTTTTATTTTAAGAACACTATCCCGCTATTGTACTTTCAATATACTTAAATGCATATATTTGCTTCATTCGAATGTCATCTGAGATATGAGTAACAGTTTGGGGCAATTCTTCTGAAAGAAATGTAAGAAAAATATTTACTTTACAAAAAAAAGCCATTAGATGTATGTGTAAACTGACGAGATATCAGTCCTGCCGAGATTATTTTAAAATTGAAAGTATTCTCACATTTCATCTTTGTTCATATATAAGACTATCCTTAGCACCGTTGATAATAATTTTCTACCCACTAATAGCAATATTCACAGTCATAGAACAAGAACAGCTAAAACTATCATTTACCTAATGTTAATTTAGCAATAGCAAAGAAAAATCCATTTTATCAAGAAATAATTTTTCACAATAGGCTCCCAAATGAAATAAAATCTGTTAAAACAAATAAAAATGTATTTAAAGCCCAATTGAAGAAATATTTATTAAATGGTGGCTTCTATTCCATAAAGAAATACATGATAATTAGTGGATACATTCAATAATATTGTGTACTTATCAATTAATAGCTGTGATAACTTATTGTACTTTGGTGTTTTGTACTTTGTGACATTGATCATTTTCATGTATTTTATTTGTTTTTATAATAATTGACGTTTGCCATATCTGTAATGTGCAGTTTTCATGCAATAAAATATTTATTCATTTATACTCTCCTTTTTCACTTTGGTCTGCTTCAACGAGTTTTGGATGGACACGACAAACCGTCGGTCCGGGCTGCCTAGAAAGTAGTCGTTAGGTCATGTCAGAGGCCCTGAAATCGATCAGTTTGCGACCTGAACCTCTGACACCAGACTTAAGCCAGTCAGGTCACTCGATATTATTATTCATTTTCTGAACCCGATCCATCATTGTATGAACTTGGTTTGGTATATTTTACAAACCATCATTGGAGATTTAAGGCTGCGAAACATGAGCACTTCTGAAATAAGACAGCAACGTTCCGATTGTCCTGAATGGAACATTGTGAGGAGCATTATCATGGTCCAATCTGTGGGAATGGTGCGTTGGGACTGAGGAAAAACCGGGAAATAGAAATAATTCTGCAAGGCAAGAATATTCTTCGGATCTTGAATGAAAACACAAATATGTTGTCAAATTCTACACAGTTTTATTCGGTACACGACCATGGTTACGTGACCACCAGGTCACATTTTCAGTCAACTTGAAACATTTTTCAGTTGGTCTGGTCACGAAACCATGGTCGTGTACCGAATGAAACTGTGTAGAATTTGACAACATGTTTGTGTTTTTATCCAATTATGGAACGGTTCTACAATATTGACATGACGCAGTCGGATTCTTCGGTTCATCAAGGCCGGAGGGATAAGCTGGCTGGGACACGTGAAAAGAATGAGAACAGAATGAAAAAATCATGCTAAATGCAAAATTACATGCAGCCAGAAGAAGAGGAAGGCCGAGAGTATGATGGAAGCAGGATGTGGAGAAGGGCCTTGGAGCGATAAGAGTCAGAGGCTGAAGGAGGAGGGTGGAAGACAGAGATAGTTGGAGGATGGTTGTGGAGGAGGCGAAAGCTCACATCGGGCTGTAGAGCCAGGATAAGTAAGTAGTTATCAACAATTCTCGGATGCACACGTTAAACCGTTGGTCCCAGCTGCCTAAAGCCAGTCGTTAGATCATGTCAGGACTCCATCATTATATCAACTTGGTCGGGTATTTTTCACAAACCCTTATCAAATATTTTCGAATGGACACATTGAGGCGTCGGTCCCGGGTGCCTAAAGTCGTTAGGTCATGTCAGAGGCCCTGAAATTGAATAGGTGCGACCAACGTAGTCAGAGCCAGTTGGATAATATTCCATCATTGAACTAGGTCTTATATTTTTTACAAACCCTCATCAAAGATTTCCTGGATGAACAACTTGAACCGTTGGTCCCGGATGTTTGGAACCAGTCGATGTCAGAGGCCCTGAAATCGATCAGTTTGCTACCTTAAAACTCTGACATCAGACCTGAGCTAGCCAGGCCACTCGATATTATTCATTATTGGACAGAGCGAACTATACAATAGTCGGAGTAGAAAAAACAGGTCATTGCCCAGAACTTCTTTTATTTCCCAATTTTGTCTCAAATCGTCCAAATATCATTATTATCCTCAAATATCAATAGAGCAATCGTATCTCTCATAATTATCGTGAGAATGCAAGCCCTCATTAAGTCAACCACTCTGAATACTGTTCTCTCTTGTCGTGGTAGGACGTTGTCTGATTTTTTCTTCTTCTTTTTCTCAATCATCTTCTTCTTCTTCTTTTCATTCATCTTCTTCCTTCTTCTTTATATTCTTCTCCTTCCCCTCGTCCTCCTCTTCTCCACCTCTTCACATCCTCTTTTTTTTCTTCTCCTTCTTTTCTTCTGGTGGTAGGACGGGTCCGAATTTGACGGTGCCTGGCATTCACGATTTGTCACCGGGTCATATGGGAAATATATATATGAATCATATATTCATCTCATATTGTTAAGAGTTTATACTTTAAGAGCCTCATACTTTTAGAGTTGTAAAATAAATTAAAGTTCAATGAACAGTATTTTGTCTTTGAACATTCTTTTGTCATCGACAAAGCGGCACATTGTTTTTAGAAATAGAGAGAAGCTAACTTTAATATTGACAACAATAGAATAAACATTCTTTTGTCATCGACAAAAAGAATGACAAAAGAATGTTTATTCTATTTGTTGTCAATATTAAAGTTAGCTTCTCTCTATTTCTAAAAACAAATGTGCCGCTTGTGCGACAGATGAAAATATGTACTTGAAATGGCTTTCATGTTTGGCATTGACTGAGTCTACATTAATACCCAAGATTTTTCGTTCTCGTTCGTTAGTACTAATTAGCTCTAATGAGCTCGTTCCTTAGTTCGTTAGTTCGCGAGTAAAATCCGGCTGATTAAAACGCTAGACTTCGTTTCGTTTTATAATGCAGTTATTCTGTCACAGATTGGGCAGTTTAAAATAATTGTATTATTGAGGGAGATGGGTTCTGAGCCTATTCATTGGTTCAGTTAATTTTTGTTTCTTTTAAATACTAACTGTAAAGTCGCGATTAAACAAGGAATGCCAAAGATGGAAGTCATCTTCAAAAGGTAGGTGACTACTGGATGTAATCATTGTTCTTAATTCTCATAACCACAATCATCAGTAGCAAGCGAGTAGTTTCCCTATTAATTTCATTTTGATATTGATTTTGTTTGTACAGTATATTTATAATTCACCTTTTTGGAATAGGAGGAAATTGATATTTATCATATTCAACATGTAAAACCGAAAGATACCAATAATTGATTAGAGTTCTAATTATTCTGTTCTCTTTTGCTATCATAGTTCTTTTCCCTCCTCACAGATTCCAGTGGACTTTTTGGTGAGTTGGTAGGTGAGGTGACTGGCAGCATGTTACTTGAACCATGTGAACCTGAACCCTCCACCAGGTTCAAGTTATAAACTTATTATACTTCTGGTATCCTTCTCGAGTAACTGGAAGTCTACTGATGACGTGGGAACCAGACATCAGTCAATGTGCCGAGGTAGAAGCATCCTCACAGATTTGCACAGACAAGCTGTGTCATCGATTAGAGATATTTTGGAGACTGGAAGTCTTGGTGGTGACAGAAAAGTTATTTTAAGATACAAAAAAACATTCCATATGGTAGATACAATCAGTTGTCAAAATGGCATACTTCTCATAATGAAACTGGTATGCATAATTGAATATGAAATTATTCAAATGAATAATATGATAGAGGGAGGAACAAGCTTCTGAAAAAAGAAACAGGACTTGTTTTCTTTCAAATCCTTCCAATACGAAACTCCAGAAAACCTTACAAATACGTCAGTTAGATTATAACTTTCTATATACTCAGTTCAATGATTAATCAACATATATAGCTAAATGGTCTAATCAGTTGTTATTGTTTATTGTGTATGTCTAATCTAGCTTTCCCTAATATTATCTTTCTATGTACTTAGTCCAATCCATTACTGATATTTTATTAATTGCAACCCATTACTAGATTGGTCTAATCAGTTGTTATTGTTATTGTGTAATTTCTAATCTAGCTTCCCCAATGTTATCAATGTAACTGTTCATATAAATACGGTATTAGAATAATGTAAAGTAGTCTTAAGCAATATTCTGTATTATGTAGTTGTAGTGTACAGGCTCGGCCTGAATAAAGTCTTTTTTAAAAACGCACAGTGTGTTCCTGCACCCTCAACTGGCGCCCGAACTTCTGTAGATCTTCCTTGTGAAATTGTTCGTGTTCTGTGAACTCTCCCAGGCCGAAATTTTTTTCCTCAGCACTCCGCCGAGTTTTCATAAGAGAACTACTAAACTCTACAGCAGGACACCATGCAAAGACTCAGTAGCCAGCTACGAAAAGCAACAACCAGAACTGCAAGACTCCAATACTCACACAGATTGTAACCCGCATACGTTATCATCTCAATCATCTGCTATCCACCATTGCGGGCCAACACCTAAATAGATTTTCACCAATTCCAACACGAGTTCCAGCAAGGAGATTCCTGGACGAACCTCTCGAAAAATCTTAAGTGGCCTGGAACCAGAACAGTCGACATCTGATGTGCCGAACCAACTAGTTCCAGCGACCCACAATATCAGTGCTCCACGTCCGGACCCTCCACATCACCTGCAACCTCAACTTCAGGATCTCACCAACTTCAAAAAGTACAATGGCTTCAAAAATCCTATCAGCCAGCATTACTAATAATTTAGTACCATCATTTAATGGCGACCTTCTAGAACTCCCCTATTTTTTAAGAATTTGTCAATAAATGTATGATGATTCTGTAGCCAAAATGTGGAAGCACGAGAGACTAGCCACTGGCTTTTATTCCACCACACTTACAGTCATCTCTCAGGAAAGCCCGTACGGCTGCCCGAGGTTGTAGAACTATTCCTGACTTATTGACTGCAATTAAAAATAATTTTTGCGAAAAAAGACCTATAGCTGACTTAGTAACACAAGCCATGATGCTCAAACCATTCAGTAACGAGTCAACCAATGATTTTCTTGATAGGCTTAAGTACAAAAGAGTGTTATAATCGATCGCTATAGCATGGAGAAACTCTCTGATGACACATCACTTACTTGACTAGTCAACTTGATCGCACATTGATGACCACTCTCATTCGAAATGTACCAGCAGACTTTGCTGCTTTCCTTAGGGTACACAAAATTCTAACAATTGAAGATACTCAAAACAGCTTATTGCATGATTTCGACGAGTCATTAGATTCTAAACCCTCATTTCATAACTCCTGTAACATAACTATCGTAACTTCGAAGACAATCGTAATAATCGCTCCAATCACTTTATGACGGTCGTAATAATCCCAACAGAAACAATCACTACAATAATAAGCAACGAAACGTTCATCCTGGCTTCACCAGACACAACACCCCAAATTTTGAAAATCCGCCTAAATTCAAAAGGCAGACAATTCAGTAACAATCACAATGGTAGTGCTTTTGCAAATCGGAATCATTCTGATTCCAACACCGTGTCAATGCGCACTGTTTCAAACAGAGCATATCAAAATCATCACATTATAGAAGAGTCTGATGAAAACTCTTCAGTTGAAGATCAGCTCTCCACATTAACCAAACATATGAACCTTTTGACTGAAAAAATGACCTCACTTACTGATCATTTTCTAGAAATAGGCAAGGACTCGAAGAATTTACTTAAATATTGTACAAACCTTCGAGTCTATCCTATTTTATTGACCACAAAAACCGCAAATGGCTAATAGATACAGGCTTCGAAAAAAACTATATTCACCCGAGCATTCTTACCAAAGATGACCAACAATGAAGAAAGATTTTATAGTTAAGACCGCCACAGGGGCAAAAATGGGTCACAATTTTATAAAATTTGACACTTTCGAAACATTTGGCACTCGACTCATAGTTCCTTTGCGAGTATTCCTTTCCAATGGCTATGATGAATTATTGGGTTGCGAAACATTGGGAACAGCTTAAAGCCTCCGTTAATTTGTCAAAAATGCAACCTGAATTCGAAAATGGTATCTTTATTCCCCTAAAACGTGAAAAAACTAAAGTAGACCTGAGACGAGGATTGCATAAATACAACTTCCCGTAAAAGGTAACCTCAAATATGGAGTCGTTCAAAAAATCGAAAATAATGATTTCACATCGAAGATTCCCTCGTGCAAATTGATGAACAATTTACATATTGTCTGATTCATGCCAACCAGGACAAGACTGTTTATCTTGATCCCCTTGACATTGAAGAAGTGCATCGTGTACTCAATCATGGAATAATACCTGATACAAAAAATATCTCGGTCTCTAGCTCGATATGCAGGAATTGTTCCACTCTTTTAGTGAAAATACATTAGATGAAATACGCAATGAAATACCCTCTCTAATTCGTACATCTCACATGAACGAAGAAGAAAGAGAATTTATTATGGAATTGTTATCAGAGTTCCCTGAAATAATCAAGCGTGAACACTAATACAAGCACTAATCTTCTCCAACATAGAATTAAACCAAGACTGACGATTATATAGTGTACATATAACTGAAGACTATAAATCATTACTTATTTTACTGTGATCTATTCAAGTTTTTCCTATGAAATTCAATGATAGGCCTAGAGCATGGAGACTATGTCAATTCATTTGTACTGGTGGCAAAGTTTTACATGAAAAAAAATTATTTGATAAAATCAAGTTCAATTGGTAATAAAAACAAATAACTTCAAAAAAATTGATAATAATACGTTTCGAGGGGAAAAAATTAGAATAAAAACATTGGGAAGAATCAGGATTCGAACCGAGCAACCATCACTCCAAAAGCGTGCGTTTTACCATTACGCTACACGGCTCGATGCGAAAATAATTGTCTGTGTACAGCATTATAACCTCCTCATAAAAAACACACTTCTGCGCTACAACAATGTAGCCTATTACATATGGAACTGTACATCAGCATGCATTTGAACATTATTTTGAAAATCTAGAAGAAAAATTGAAATTTGGCTTCCAGATGCACGAGATTGATATTTTAAAATCTATGTGCAAAATTGGAGATCTAAATCATTCCGTTTTTCCGGTATGCAATCCACAAGTTGACATGTCTTGATGCGAACACCGAACAAACGAACAAACACAACCCTACTCTCTCTTATATAGAAGATAAATCTGAGTTAGTTTTTTACCAGTGTCTTCGTTCAATTTCTAACGGATTTGCTATTGCATGTATTCGTGTGAAGCATTTTCGTCCATACACATGGATATTTCCTCATGCCATTTGGCAGGAGTGCTCGTTTGGGATAATATTGCTTGTCGACAGTTAAGGGTGCAGGAACACCACTGTGCGTTTTTAAAAAGACTCTATCAGGCCGAGCCTGTACACTACAACTACATAATACAGAATATTGCTTAAGACTACATTGATTCTAATACCGTATTTATATGAAACAGTTACATTGATAACATTGGGGGAAGCTAGATTAGAAATTACACAATAAACAATAACAACTGATTAGACCAATCTAGTAATGGATTGCAAATTGATAAAATATCGTAAGGATTGGACTAAGTAACATAGAAAGATAATTAGGGAAAGCTAGTAGAATTACACAATAAACAGTAACAACTGATTAACCAATTCTGCTTTATATGTTGATAATCATTGAACTGAGTATATAGAAAATTATAATCTAACTCCTCCCTCCACAAGTCCTTCACGCCCGGAAAGGTATTAAAG
>NW_024092553.1:0-16511 GCF_014356525.2 Nilaparvata lugens | reverse complement strand
GAAAAGCTAAGTGTAAGAAAACAGCTGAAATATTAACAACTAGTACCAATTTAACTCTGCTGTTTGGGAGGTAATTAATAGAAATAGGAGAGCAGCTCAAAAAGATACAGTTACTAATGTCCCTAGGATAATCGATGAACATGGAAATTATATGGATGATAGTATAGAATTTGTAACTTTTTCAATAAGTATTATCAACAGGTTGCATATAATCTCCAAAAGTCACTGAACACTAATACTTATAATACAACTACATTAATGCTGAGCCAATTGAAAAGGTATTTAAATTTCATCATTATCAAGAGATGAGTTGTCAAGAATAATAAAAAAATTGAATAAAAAAAAACATAGGATTGGATGGGGTCTCAAGCAAAATTAAGAAGAATGTGAAAATGAATTACTGGAGCCTTATTGCATCTCCTTAATACTTCACTAGAGCAGGGTATTTTCCCTGATGATCTGAAACGGCACTCAACCAACTTACCCAACTCCCATTTGACCCAACCTACCACTAGACCCAATTTTTTAAAATAGAGAAAAACCGCGAAATTATTTGACCCAATAGACATCCGACCCAATATACCATTTGTCCCAACTCTATGAATATCAAAAAAACCAACTGACCAATTGACATATGACCCAACCTACCACTTGACAACAGTCAACTTTGAAAATAATTATGATTCCCGCTTTTGAAAACAATACTGAAAATGTAGTACCAAATGTCACCACATAAGTAGGTAGTCTTGACCGTCCTGACATCTACCAGAAAATATCGGAATGTGAACTGTCATGGCTGTCAAAGGAGTACCACTCATCAAGAAGGCATTGAATGTTTGCGCACCATAAACTATGCCACGAGAGCGCAGCACAGTAGTTGGGTCTAGTGGTAGGTTGGGTCAGATGTCAATGGGCAGATGGTTTTGTGATGTTTAATATTGGGGCAAATGGTATATGGGTCAAGTGGTTCGCGGCTTTTCTCGATTTGAAAAAATTGGGTCAAGTGGTAGGTTGTGTCAAATGGGAATTGGGTCAGTTGGTATGCACCCGGATAGGTCTCCTATAGTAAGGTTCACGTTATAATGGTAGTGGAGAAAGATAGGAGAACAGTGTTGACGATTTTCCGCCTTGTATAGAGGATAGCTGATACCGATATATCTGATTCAATATGAACTGTTCATTCTTGCTTAAAATACAGTATTCAGTTCTATATTTTAAACATTTTTTTCAATGATTGAGTAATGAATTTTCATAATAATTGAGATTGAATATATTGTTGCTCATTATAATTTATTTATTGTAGAAAAACAATCTGGCAACGATGAAGAGCTAGAAAATAATAGTGTTATCTGCTTTATCGAACGATAGACAAAGATAGCAACACCAATGTTAAGCAAATACTGCCATTATAACGTAGACCCCACTATAGCACAAACTTTAAATTTTGTTCCAGCATTCCTGGAATTTAGAAGAACAGTAGTTCCAAACTGATGGTCTGTGGGAGAACTAATATGAAATTGACTATAAAAGCATGAGCTCAGCAGTCTTTCAAATAGAAATAAACCTATATGCTCAAACCTGACCTGCTGAGTTGAGAGAGGAGTTGTACAAGTGTTTTTCAGATACCTAAATACATACCTGTATATACTAGACATTCTATCTTGGGGTTTCAATCACCTATTTTTACGAAATTACAAGTTGAAAAATGACAGTAAAAGTTTAATTTTCAAAAATATATAATTATTCTTTATTCAGTTTTCATACGAAATTGATCTCAGGATGGGAAAAGGTTGAAGAACTGGAGCAGGCCATTCACTATCCGATTTTTTCCAACTTGTGATCCAATGTTGGAGCAGACTTTGGACTGTGAATGGGCTGCAAAGGTCTGGTCGGATGATGGAAGTCTAGCCGTGGAGTTGGATGAACTGGAGGTCCAACACAATGGTCCTACATCCAACTTGCCTTTGTTTTCCATCGACTTGACTTAATTTGGTGAACAAGCCGAAGTGTGAGTGGTGAAACGTTACGACTTGAAGTCCTTTTAGTGGTCCAACACGTTGGACAACAGATCGGATAGTGAATGGCCTGCTCCAGTTCTTCAACCTTTTCCCATCCTGAGATCAATTTTGTATGAAAATTAAATAAAGAATAATTATATATTTTTGAAAATTAAACTTTTACTGTCATTTTTCAACTTGTAATTTCGTAAAAATAGGTGATTGAAACCCCAAGATAGAATGTCTAGTATATACAGGTATTTATTTAGGTATCTGAAAACACTGCTGAATCTCCCAATCCTTCCATGATAACAAGAAATACCTTACTGTTAACAAGAACGACCTACAACCTACATTTACACTTGAAATGGCTCTTGAGGAGTTGAAACTACTATAGTGAGGTCCATGTTATAATGGCAGTGAAGAAAGATAGGAGAACATTGTTGCCGATCCTCAGTCTTGTCAATGCCTTCTATAGACGGTAGCTGACACAGGTTATTGATGAAATATCAACTGTTAATTCTCGTTTAAAATAATCAATTATATTTTATCGAGCAATAAATTATATTCGTTTATTGATGAAAAATTAACTGTTCATTCTCGTTTAAAATAATCAATTATATTTTATCGAGCAATAAATTATATTCGTTTATTGATGAAAAATTAACTGTTCATTCTCGTTTAAAATAATCTATATATATATATAAAAGCGAAATGGCACTCACTCACTGACTGACTGATCACTCACTCACTCGCAGAACTAAAAATCTACTGGACCAAAAACGTTCAAATTTGGTAGGTATGTTCAGTTGGCCCTTTAGAGGCGCACTAAGATATCTTTTGGCAATATTTTAACTCTAAGGGTGGTTTTTAAGGGTTTAAAGTTTGTCTTTTAGCATGTATGTTCTTCTTCTTCTGTTAATTTATAATTGAAAAATGTCCATACCATATGTTAATATAGAACTATAATCTGTATGTTCAGTTGGCCCTTTAGAGGCGCACTAAGATATCTTTTGGCAATATTTTAACTCTAAGGGTGGTTTTTAAGGGTTTAAAGTTTGTCTTTTAGCATGTATGTTCTTCTTCTTCTGTTAATTTATAATTGAAAAATGTCCATACCATATGTTAATATAGAACTATAATCTAGAGAGAGTACCTCTTCAGTTGTTAACTGGTAACTAAATTAATAATTTTGTCTGGTTGGCATTAAGTTGAGTTGACTTTGTTTGGTTGGCACCAAGTTGAAGATTGAAATGCATTTATCGCGGAAAAATAGATTTGGCACTGCTACTTCAATCAGAGCTATCCCTGGGAATATTATATTACTAGCCGTCAGGCTCGCTTCGCTCGCCATATCCGTTTAGCTGGACGTTTAGTCTGGACCCCCGACTGGATCGTCCTAATATAATATGATGGAAATGCTCAAATGAAAAATGCAGGCGAGCGAAGCGAGCCTGCTGATCTCATTCTTGGACGATCCAGTCGGGGGTCCAGGGGGCGGAGCCCCCTGGCTAGACGGATATGGCGAGCGAAGCGAGCCTGACGGCTAGTTAATTATATTTTATTGAGCAATAAATTATTTTTCAATAATTTCATAATTAAGATGAAATATTTTGTTAATATTAATTCTTTACATTGTTAAAATACGATCTGGCAACAGAGCAAAGCGAGAGAGAGATGGTGTTATCCACATTGTTGAATGATAGACAAGGATAGCAAAACCATTGCTAATCAAACACTGCCATTATAACGTGGACCTTACTATAGTGCACTTGAAAATGGCTCTTGAAGAGTTGAAACTAGTAGTGTTGCAATGAAATAACTGAAAATTTCGGGGATGGGGGGTCTGAAGCCCCTCAAGCCTCCCCCCCCCTCTGGAAACATGCCTGGAATGCAATGGAGACGCTAGGATAAAATGGGCTAGCGGACTGTAATCATATATCACACAATAAACAGCAACTTATACAAAAATTGACCTGAACTAGAGAATGGTAGATTAATCATATTTATTTCAGTTTCACAGATTTCAGTTTTTGATACTCTTGCAGTCGAATCTGGAAACTCTCCCAATACTTGAGGCATTTTTGTTCTGGGAGGTAGAATACATTGGCCGGAGAGCCGTCAGTGTAGGCAGCCACTACTACTCCATTGGCCACCTGTAACATCCAATCATAACACTTCACTTCAAAATCAACATCATATCAATTCAACTTATTTTCCTTTCATTGTTATAGCAGCTTTAACGTGGCGTCTGGAACACGAATTTTTGGCTTTGCAGCTCAATTGAGACTATAGTGAGGTCCACGTTATAATGACAGTAATTGATAAACTTTGATGTTGCTATCCTTGTCTATCATTCGACAAAGAAGGTATTACTATCCTTTTATAGCTCCGCAACGATGCCAAATCTGTTTTTGGCAATGTATAAATATAATTAATTAATGCAGAGGCAAGGCAACGCTGTTCTTCTATCTTTATCCACTGTCATTATAACGTGGACCTCACTATAGTGAGGAGGTGAACATAGCATAGCAGAAGTGCGCATCCTTATCCCCACTTTTAGAGGCGTAGAACCGCTGAGTTGACACATCGAAAATTCCACCCCCACATCAAAGCTGCTGTAACAATGAAAGGAAAACTTGGAATGATAAAATAATACATCAAATTCAAGAGAATCTAATGCAAACCTTCAATAAGTATCAATTTATACAATGCATTTTTGGAGAGCCCTGAAAGAAAAAAAAATTGATTAAAACCTGTTATTTCAACAATTTCACACTTTCAAGAGCGAATATCCCGAAAACTGTCGGGAATATCACAAAACTCCACTTTCCAAAAATTGTAGAAAATTTATCAGGCTTCATTTTTGAATAGTATAGTCAAAAAGTTATACGCAGTAAGTTGAACGCATTGTTCCCAAGATATAAGCGTGGAAGCAAAAAGCTATAAATGAAACTCTTCAACCACCCTCATTCCTTTAGCACATGAGGTAGGGACTTTTGATATGTTATCTCCCTAACTAGTCCCAACAAAGCTGCAAAGTCGAAAATTGTTCTCAAAACATTCCCTCCAAATTCCTTTGTCAATAGGTCTATTGTTGCAAGACTGGAGATTTCACACACAACACTAAAGCTGCTACAACAGTCGTGGGGATTTGCGTAAAAGTGTTGAATCATACATTTTTTTAAATTGAAGAGAGTTTAATGCTGTATAAGCTCATAATCAGCATAGAGTTTTCCTATCGATTTTTAAAAATGTATAAGAGCAAAAATAGAAAAAAATTGTAGGCAAACGTGTTTTTTTTTCAAAAATTTCACACCTTCAAGAGCGGATATCTCGAAAACTGGAGGAGATATAAAAAAGGTTGTAGAATGAATATTGTAGAAAATTACGTGAGCTTTAATTTGTTATATGACAGTCAAGTCCTTAAGATACATATTTTTTTAGTTTTTTGCGAGAATATTGTAGAAAATGATGTGAGCTTTAATTTGTTATATGACAGTCAAGTCCTTAAGATACATATTTTTGAGTTTTATGCGAGAAACCAAAAAATGGTACTTTTAAACCACCCCTACCCTCTTAGCACAGGGGGTAGGGGTGGGGACTTTTGATATGTTTACCTCCTTACCAACCTAAACAGAACTGTGGGGTCAAAAATTGTCTTCTCAACTTTTCCCTCTATAACCTTTCCTTGACTGGACTAATAGAACATAATTACATAAAACGTTGTTTGATGAATATTGTAGGAAATTGTGTATGCTTCAAATTTGAATAGAACAGTCATGTTCGTAAAATATTTCGAGTTATATGCGAGAAAACAAATATTTTTGATATGTTTACCTCCTTACTACCCCAAACAGAGCTGTGGGGTCAAAAATTGGTTTCCAAACTTTTCCCTCTATAACATTTTTTTGGAGAGGGCCGACTGCGTAAGAGAGGGCCGACTGCGCTCCAACTTCGCCCTCCCAGCTATCTTAAGCTGCGTACACATATACGCTCTTCCAGCCCGCACCGAGCACGCTCCTCCCTCGTACCGCCCTCGTTCCTCCATCGCACGGCAGTCGCTCCGCCTCCGCTCTCCAGTCGCACCCATCATGCACGTTACGGAAGATGTTAGATCTTCTCGCGTTCCCCGGTCGAACTACTGTTGCTCGCCGGTCGATCATCAATCGCTCTGCTGGAGTGACGTTCGGTTGCGGAGCAGAGCGACAGTCTGTACGCACCTTAATAAAGGCGCCGCCCTCCCAGGTATAAAATAAAGGCAGTCATTCTATTCTATTCTATTTCCTTGACTGGACTAATACTATTTTTTCACTTGCATAGGTGAATCCATGAATTTCACTTCAGAAAACCCATAAAAAATTCAACTTACAGGGAAGTTGTAGTTGTTATCGTAATTCAAGGCACCCAGATATGCACACATTTGTAGGGGAGCATCATAAGTTGAGCGGATGTCGGGTTTAGGCTTTTCGGCAAGTTTCCATTCTATCACAACGGGTGTTCCACTGAAACAATTCAAATTATTCCAATAATAATGGAGAGTGGATAAAAATTGAAACAACGTTTATCAAACTGATTTGTTTTTACAATATGATAAAATGTACATAAATTATAGTAAATAACCTTCATCTCTTCTCTCCATTCAGGAAATCATCATAAATGAAAACGTTTTTATTATTCCTCAATTACAATATCAAATTAATGATTGGGATAGAATCAACAGGATAAACCTGTTTATCATTCATCCATCACCATCACCTAGGCTCAAACTACTTTTAGGAAGTTGCCTTTGTAAATAAATAGATTCCTCCATCAACTGCATTTGGTTTTGCTAAGAATGAGGCGCACGTGAGTTCTAGGCTTTTGATGAGACGGATGATTAAGAAAGCTGAGAATTAAGAATTGGACTTCTCTTAGGGTATGTGCACACAAATAGTGGTCAGGTATTACAAGTTCTGTGGTGACGTTCTATGGAAAAAATAGCGGTCGTTCAATAGAAGCGTTCTAGTTCGATTTTTCAATCGAACATAAATATTGAATAAAGAAAGATACTTTTTTGATACTATACGGTTTTTGAAGATACTGTTTTTTCAATCGAAGATAAATATTGAATAAAAACAAGATATCATCAGACAGAACGCTATCAGTAGCTTCAGTATCAATACGGTGAACATCTATCTCTCTCTCTTTTGGTAGAGAGTTAGTGGGGAGGATATTTTTAATATTCTTTCCGAAGAATGGACATTGATATGTCCAAAGCTCCGCCAATTTATGTAGATGCATAACAATATGATTATTATCTATGGTTATTATATTACAAACTGCTTTTTCATATCATATACAGTTCAATAATTATTTTCTTAGTCTATATTATGTAAATTCATCTATAATTTTGCTGTATTGTAAGCTATTGTATAAGTGTATAAGCCAGTATATATTGTAATCTACATAATAAAGTACTCAATCAAATCAATCAAATCTCTCTCTCTCTCGTACGAATTCAATAATTAATTTCAGTTTTCAAATACGCAGAGATCGGAACGCCTGACCGCTCTCTATGTGCACACAGACTTGTAATACTCTTTATATTAATCAAATTCAAATTTATCCATCAAAAAAGACATATTCACAAAATAATAGTGTAACAATAGTAAATAAAGAATATACTCCCTGCGTGGATGATTTGTCCGTGTGCCGGGAGGATTCGAACTAAATCAGACAGTTAAAATACACTGGTTCGAATTAAGGAAATTATGATACTTAAACATAGTTTGGAATTTAAAATAAAATATGGAAAAAATTATATGATTGCAGTATAAACATACAAATAATAATAATACCAATTTTCAGCTCAACGGCGCTTAAGGGTTTCACTCGGCAGTCATAACTTTATTATTTTAATATTGTGTGGGAGAGATAAATTAACAACATAATCTAGTTATTGAAACAATTTATACATTTTTTAATTTGGGAAACAATTTAAGGAATTTTAGTAGCTTCATATCTGCATTCTTTGCAGTAGTCTGAAAGTAGTCAAACAGCAGCTATTGATAGAATTGTCTTTTTAGTATTGATTTTGTACTTGTTTGTTACAATTTTTAAATATTGACACTATTAATATTTATGTATTATTTGTATGTGTTTTATGAATAGCAATTTTTTTTTCAATTCAAATCAAAACTTGTGAATTGAAATAATCGAACCTACGATGAGCATAAATTTTTATGATGCATTGTTGGAGAGGTATAAGCCCTGAAAGAGCAAAACATTGGATAAAAACCTGTTATTTTAACAATTACACACCTTCAAGAGCGTATATCACGGGAACTATTGGGAATATCACAAAATTCCAATGAACAAAAAGTGTAGATAATCTATCAAGCTTCACTTTCGAATAGTTATTTCAGTCGGTTGAACGCATTGTTCTTCAGATATGAGCGTAGAAGAAAAACGCGGCAAAATGCAACTTTTAAACCACCCTCATCCCCTCAGCACATGAGTTAGGAATGGGGACTTTTGATATGTTCTCCTCCTAACTAGTCTTAACAAAGCTGCAATGTCAAACATTTCGTTTAAAAGATTCCCTCCAAATTCCTTTGTCAAATGGTCTATTGTTGCAAAAATTGAGATTTCACACTCAACACTAAAGCTGCTATAAAAGGTGTAGGGAAATTCGTAAAATCGTGGAATTATACATCAAATTGAAGAGAATTTAATGCCTTATAAGCTCATAATCAGCCGTCTATTCCCGTCTATTTTTAAAAAGTTATAAGGGCAAAAATAGAAAAAAATTGGTGGCAAACGTGTTTTTTCCAAAAATGTCACACATTCAAGAGCGGATATCTCGAGAACTAGTGGAGATATGAAAAAAAGTTGTAGAATAAATATTGTGGAAAATTATGTAAGCTTGAATTTCTTATATGACAGTCAAGTCCTTAGGATACATAGTTTTTTATTTTTATGCGAGAAACCAAAAAATGGTACCTTTAAACCACCCCCACCCTCTTAGCACAGGGGGTAGGGGTGGGGACTTTTGATATGTTTACCTTCTAACTACCCTAAACAGAACTGCTGGGTCAAAAATTGTCTTCCCAACTTTTCCCTCTATAATCTTTCCTTGACTGGACTAATGTTCAAGTAGCGCATAGAACTCTAAAGCATCTGAAGATTTAAATGAACTCTGTATGGAATATTACTGCATTTATTGGAAAATCATCAAAGGCTGCCGATCTCAATTGATACTATACTCTGTCCAGACTGCGATGAGCGCTGGAAGATTAAGCCAACCCTCGCTCCCCCACGCGCAGGCACACACGCCCGGCCTACCTACACCATTGATATACTATGTATACTACTTAGTATACAGGTAGACAGACCTGTAGACAGACAGTCCCTTTACTCATACACACGAAAGGAGACTGCGCCTGTGTGTGTGAGTAGTAGGAGGGTCGGCTTAATCTTTCAGCGCTCATCGCAGTCTGGACAGAGTATAGTCCAGTTTATAAGGTGTGTAGCTTCGAGTAGGTACTGTAGTTACTTTTTAACTAGAACTACTACTGTCAATAATACCATAGAGAAACAATAGCGTAAGTAGATATCCCATGGTATAGGGGCGTTTATGTCGCAACTTTTACTGTTATCTCAAGCCGATTACTATCGATTATTGTCAATTTCTACTGTTTTGACCGGGTAAGAGCGTATGAACGGCACAAAATGAGAGACTACCAGAGTCATAAAGCTTCACAGGAAAGAACTACGTGGACTATCAGCTTGAGATAACAGTAAAAGTTTGCGACATAAACGCCCTATACCATGGGATATCTACTTACGCTATTGTTTCTCTATGATAATACTCACTCGTATTTGGCTACACAATCAATGAAGCCACAGTAATTCAATTCTGGATGAGCAACATGACTTTCGACAACTTTCACTTCAGAGATATGAGGAAAAACTGCAGCCAAACTCTTGAAATAATGGTGAACTTTTTCGGGCAATTCGTCATCGAATGTTTCACCAACTAAGTACCGGCTGATGTAATCATGGAACAATTTTCCTCTTCCAAGATTTTCTGCAACAATAATGGAAACAGAAATCAATGATAAATTTCGTGGAGGTAATTTATGATCAGTAATATTGTCATTCATTATGAATAGAGTAACTATTTTCGGTGAATTGGAGCAAAAATCTTAGCTCTTATTGTGAAGGAGTACTGCAGTTTTAAAAAGTAACTGCCTGAAAAACAATTATATCAACTGCTTATTATATTATAAATTCTTATTTTGATACAGAGATTAAATTATTTCATTTCACCACCTACATTACAAGTATGAGGGGCACGTCAAGGAAGCGAATGAAAGTCGCTACTTGTCAATTATTGACCTGACTTGTCTTATAATCCTTAACTGGAGTCCTTGGGACGTGATCTTTTTTTTTTTAAAAAAAATGCTGTTTGAAAACATCTATCATTTGAGTGAACTCCTAATTTAATAATTGATCGTTATTATTAATTCAACTATTTTATTATTCATAAATTATATGGAAGCATTGATTTATTGGAAGAAATAAAAAATTACATATTAGAATTGCATAATAAAACTTAATATTATCTTATTAAACATAGAAAGAAGAGGAGCGTCATTCAAATTAAAATAATATTAATTTTAAAATGTATGCTTGGTGTATGGCACAAAATAGCATCATTGAAACTTTTATAGAAGATTTAAAAATTGAAACAAGAGTAACATTACGAAGTGGCAGTATTGAGCATCCAATATTTTTTGATTATTATTATTATTTTACTGCATAATCTGTCATACAGTAAAGTTTGAATGACAAAGTAACAGTTAAAATTGTATTGTGAAGTTTTCCATGCTGGAATTACCTTTATTAAGTTTCTGAAATCCTTCTTCACCTAACTGATCGATCATATTTTTCTTCCATCTTTCAAGAGCTGCTTTAGCTGCGGCTGGCATTGTTTCGCTGAGAATCTTGCCCACCGACGGCAGGCTGGATATCACATTCTTGCATAAACTTTCATAACTAATATTAATCACAGGCTCAACACAGTCTTCATAATTCAACTGAGATTTATTCACATTGATTAATGGAAACAAACTTGTGACTTGTGGCACCTCAGCAATTTTTCCAATAATGTCATAATCAATCTTTGAATTTTGTGCATTCACTTCAACTGGATTCAATCTTTCTGATCTCTTCTCGGTTGACTTGACACAGCTATCACCACTTCCAATTCCTAATAATTGCCCAACATCATTAGCTTTCGCCGCTGTAGAGGGAGATTCATCACTAACACTATTTTTGGGAGATTTCGACTTAGGTTTTTGTTTTCGACTAGTTTTTAAAGCTGATTTGATGGTAGTTTCTTCACATTTCTCTTTCAAATGTGTCTTTTCATCTCTAGTAGCCGCCTCATGTTCCTGAAAAACACAACAATCTTCAAGAATTTCAGGAAATACAATTTTCTTGTTGTTGGATACGGACAAAAGAGATTCATTGCTGAGAGGTTGAGGATTTGCAATAGGATTGAAATTATCTCCTATGTTCACTAATGCTTTAATATGCCCAGGAGCATTCGAACAGCACTTTGAATAATTACAATATTGAGCATGCTTTGAGATTTTTTCTGATTTGACCGATTTATTGCAGATTGGCCTACATGAGGACAACTTCAAACTATTGAAGAATTTCATTTTGGTATCAGTAGTTTTAGAATGTCTCAGAAGTAAACTAATTTTATCAAGCTCAGTGTTTGGAGCAGTATTGGAGTTCAAATTGAGATCCGATTGTGGGTTTCCTTCAAAATTTGAATTACTCGCTCCTGTTTCTGTCCTAAGAATACTCATACAATCACTTTTTTGATTACGTGCTTCTGCTGCATCATCTGATGGCGATGATTTATTGCATGATGTTGTGGAGTCATTGAATTTGAACGAATTTGATTGGATAATTTGATTCTTTGGAACATGGGAATCTGAAATGTCATCCTTTTTTAGAATATTTGACGTATCACTCAAATGAAAGCTATCATTGTAAGTGTCCATGTATTCTAGTTTTGTGATACACTCATTATCTCCCATCTCTGGATTATAATCTATTCCATCGACAACATTAGAAAACTTTGATGTTACCTCTTTCACCTCATTGGAAGTGTAACTGCAGAGATCAATTTTTCTAAAATTTCGAATTGATTGAATAATCTTGAGATTCAGGAGACACTAAATACAGAAGTGTATCGGATTCATAAGTTGACGACTTTCTTTTGAAAGAAGCGATACTTTTGAATATGTTCTCCCTTTTGATAACTGCTTCTTTCAAAAAATTAGAAAAATCTAGAAATTTCTCTCTGTCAGTTAAACTTCTCCTATAATGGAGATATTCAGATTCGCCAAAATGATTTAGTTCATCGATTGTTTCTGTCAAGAGATTTTTAGCTTTATCAAGAGTACTGGCAAGTTTGAAGTATTTTATTCGATCAGATATATTCCAAGAGGGAGTTGCGCTATGCAAATCATCTTCATTCATGTATTTTATTAATTGTAGGAGTAAGAATCTCATTGATTATTTTTGGATTCGAACAATCATCATCATTCCCAAATGTATAATTCTTTAGGATAGCAAAACTGTCTTGATATTTTTCAACTTGTTGATCTGGTTCATGAGTTATGTTACTAGAAAATAATAGGCTATCGTTTTGATTCTTGCTTATATCAGGGCATTTATAGAATCCACAATCTAAAAGGTCTCCACTGTTACTTCCGATTGAAATATTCACATTTTGAGGAACATTCCTTGAGCTAACAACAATTTCCGGATTTTTCACATTGGGTTCAATTAGTTTCAAGTGGTTTCGCTGTGTATTTAGATCAATCAACTCATTAGATTTCTTGTCTAGTTGTGTGGAAGTTGTCTTAGATTTTCCAATTTTCAAGTCAGAAGAATTCATTGAGCTTTCAATTTGACCACATTCAGAATAACCATCTTTTCTATCTTCAATAAAAGGAAAGTCTTTTGGAGAAGATATCATATTTGAGGAAAAACTTTGAATATCATCTGTGGCACTGAAATTGGTTATTTTATTATAACTAGGTAAAACATCGATACAATTTTTTACACTCTCTTCGTTCTGATATTGTGGACATGGAATGTTCTGATTCAACAAGCCATTCGAATTTATTTTATGCAACCGATTATGATTTTTGGGGTGGCTTCGTGATAATGGTAAAATTTCAATGATAGTTTTCATCGTGTTGAGAGAAATCTCATCCTCAATTTTCCGAACTTTATCACTTAATTCCACTCGATCACCACACAATATTGTAGGTGAATCTATGCGTTTAGGTGGAATATTCAATGAAAAACAAAAGTCAATAATAGCTTTCAGATCATAGGTAATACTTTGTTTTTCCTTCACTAAAGAATCTAGTCTGTTAACCAATTTGACTTTCTTCACATGAGATTTATTTTCAGATGATTGAACATGGATATCAGTATCGAGAGTACATTCAGTTCTTTCAAGTTTAGAAGTACTTTGTATCATTGCTGGAGAATCAGGTTCACTTCTTGATTCATCAAATTGTCTATGGAAAAATCCAAAGAAGCCATTAGGAATGGGATGATTGTCAATGGGCAAATGATTTTTAGCAGATCCACTAGTAGAACAATATGAATATTTACCTACAGATCCGTTTGACAAATTATTTTCTTCAACTGAGTGATAGTAAGGAGCTTTATCGAACGTTGAATATAACCTGTTTGCGTTTAAACTTTCGCTAATAGAATATTGAGAAATCGATGCATCATTCCCTGTATCTGAATTGAGAGTTGAATAATATGGTGTATTACACAATTTGGAAGTTTCTATGATGTCTGAATGTTTTTCTGATACTTTGTTTCCAATTTGGAGATGTTCTTTACAATTCTTTAAATTTTCTAAAGATTGAGAAACAACCTTGATGTTTTCCGACGAAGAAAATCGGAAATTGGTGGGATTAGAATCGGCGTTTTCGACTTCACACTTTCTTCTGTTTGGAGTGATTTGAAGTTTTTCAAATGAAAGGACATTGAGATGATTGGATGGATTTTGTGAACCATTAATAATAGGCTTTTCCTGTATTTTTTCTGGTTCCTGTTTACTTGAAATATCGTTTGGCACGGTATGGACAGGGATTCCTCCCTTATTATCAACAATATAATTTGTATTTGACTTTGAAATGACAGGATGAGAAGTGTTTCTACTGTGATTAGATGAGGAACTCATTTTGTGATCGAGACTAAACAAGTGCTTGTAGCTGTTCGTATTTTTTGTATTATCCAACTGACGAGAATTATTCTGAAGTTCATCAGACACAGTATTATACAAGATAGGACTCTTATTATTTCTTGCATCACTAGTGAGTTTTCCCAAATGCTTTTCAGTAATAGAAGAGTTTGATAAATAATTGGAATCAGATAATAAATGCTCGAACCTAGTTGGTGATTTCTCGTTTATAATAAATTTAGGGAGGTTCCTTCCTGAGCTAAAATTTTGTTTTTTGGCTTTACTTTTGAAAAATATTTTATCGAAGTACTTCTTTGTATCAGTATGGAATTTACTGTTATCAGTCATCTTTAAACTTTCAATATGTTTGAAACTTTCATCAACTGGCAATGATGTAGACTTCAGATCTGATTCATGCTTTGTAGCAGCATGACAGTTCTTATTATCAGTGATATCTTGTTTATTGGCATTCTCATTCAAATCTTCAGATTTTAGGATAGGTTCTGGGTTCTTTATCAATTGTTCGTTTAATTTCAAGTCATTGCAATGGATGGTTGGCTGATGTTTATTTTTTGTAACATCAAGTTTGGGATTTTTGTTGCAGAGCTCCTCTTTATCACGAGAATGAAATATAATTGAAGGATTGAATAAATTTCTCTCAGATTCGTTTTTACCACAGGGTTCTTCTTCGATGGCGGAGTGTTTGTCTTGACTCATTTCTCGGTTATCTACTTTGCACCTATCATCCGACTTTTTTAAACAAGGCGTATTCACAAGAAAATGTTGAGATAAAATATCTGAGATCTGTATATTTTTTCGTTCTTGATTATGAGGAAATTCACTCTCATTTCTATGATCCCCACCATCAACTAGTAATCTATTTTTATTCATTCTCACTTTATTACAGTTATCAAAAAACGTTTTGAAGTCAGGCTTTGAGAAAACTTTGTTCAGCTTCATGGGGTCCTTATCTCCAACAGCATTATATGTATCAAGTTTAAAGGATGGACCATTGGATGCTTTTAATGCATTATTATGTTCTTTTAGTTTAAACTTTCTATCATTATACTTTGATGAATATGTAGAGCGATTATATTTCCTAGGAAAAAGTAAAGAATTGATATATCCTTCATTAGTTATATTTCTTGCAAATTAGTTTGTTCAATTTCAGCAAACTATCAGTTTTCGATTTATCTGACCAGAAAGAGAAGTTCATTCTATTTCTATTTTCCTGGCGAGACTCTGAATCCTTTCCATTGTTATTTATGGGAGGAGACTGATTGGAAAAAATTTCTTTATTTGGAGTTGATTTAGACACATATAGATCCCTCATATTTTGAAAATACTGTTCCAAATGAAGTGTTGAGTCGTTTTTCCTCTTATGTTTTAAATTTCTATCTTTTAAAAGATGTGTAATTTTGAAAGAAGAGTTTTTTGATGACGTAATACTGTTGTCTCCACTTCTTGTATCACTGAGATCTATGTGAGAACGGCGATTTCCAATACTTTTTATTGTCGACTTCTCAATTTTATCAAGTTCTCCTTTTTTCAAATAATTCAGAGGCTTTTCGATTCTGCCTCCAGGTTTATCAGAGCTCCAACCTCTTCCGGGTATTTTAAATGCAGATGTTTTACTTCCTTTTTCTCGACTCTCAACTGGCGAGTTACTAACATTCGACTTTAACCAAGCATTCTTCTCCAAGTCTTTATTAACAAGGTTTTCTATGCTGAAATGATGAGCAATAGAAATATTTTCTTGTCTTTCTATAAATCCGTTTGTCTTAATCGAAGTTTTACATTGTGCATTAGAGAAGTTTTGGAGTTTGGATTGAGAGTTCAAATCCGAATGCATCCCTTTGGAATTGAAGTTTGAATAGACACCGTTTCTACTATCAGAAACTTGATCAGTTCCTGCTGGTGATGATAGTTTTCGCTTATCAACAAAATCTATGTTATTTCTTTTTAACAAATCTTCGGACTCAATAGTATTATGATTGATGTAGTTATTGGACACTTTGTTCTTCTTAGTAGATGATGATATCAGCTTTGAATCAATACGTTTTTGATTGATAGGGTTGGATGCAACAGGAGACCTTTCCACATCTTTTTTCAATAGATTACTAAGCTCTTCCAAAGATTTAGAATTTGAATGATTTCTGCCTCTTTTATATTTTCCACTAAATTTTGAAACGAATACATAGATTTCAAATAGAGCTCAAGATTTCTCATTTCTT
>NW_024092552.1:0-13515 GCF_014356525.2 Nilaparvata lugens | reverse complement strand
ATAAAATTCTGTAATAAAACAAAATCTGATTGGTTATAAATGAATAAATTTTGAAGTTATAAGGTGGAATTCGACAAATTCACTACAGATTACGAAAGCTACTGTATTTTAGGGAGGTCCACGTTATAATGGCAGCATTTGATTAACATTGGTGTTGCCATCCTTATCGATTCATTATTCGTCAAAGCAAATAGCTCTGCAGCGTTTTCAGATCATCTTTCAACAATGTAGAAGTATAATTTATCAGCAAAATATTTAATTGACCGTGCGAAGTGAGGTCTAAGATTTAAGTCGACTGTTTGGCATTTCTCTTAATGTTTATATGTTGCGCACTTACGGCGAAACGCAGTAATAGATTTTCATGAAATTTGACAGTTATGTTCCTTTTTAAATTGCGCGTCGACGTATATACAAGGTTTTTGGAAATTTTGTATTTCAAAGATAATATAAAAGGAAAAAGGAGCCTCCTTCATACGCCAATATTAGAGTAAAATCAGACTATAGAATTATTCATCATAAATCAGCTGTCTAGTGGACTATAATACTACCCGTTCAAAAACATCGAACATCTTGAAAATGTATCTTTCCATCAACGTTATAGACAGTGTTGCAGCCAGGCCTGACAACAGCGCTCACACTCACATTGCGTGACGACACGTCACGGTACGATAGGACAGAAAGCTCTATGTTTATTTAGGATTTTTTCTAGACATTTTAAATTGATAAATTATTTATTGATTTTTGAGAAAACATAACAACAGATTAATGTAACTTACTGAGCGCGAGGTCTACTGTTCACAGAACTACTAGTATCAATTATGAAGATTTATTATCATTCATAAAAAAATATATCGAGTGATAATGATGAGGGAGCATATAATTGAAGGGAATTGGGTTTGCAATTTGGACAGGCAGCCCTCACTCAGTCAGTTCTATTAGGAAATCAGTTGGGGCTTGTTGTGCTGGCATTGGGGGCTTTGACTCCCTGTTAATGTTTAATGGTTAACTGATTGAGTTCTCCAGCTGTTACTACATACATTGGATCTGTTACACACTGAACTGCTATACCTGGAACTGTTAGTTGTATAGTATCATAGGTTGAATCACGGTAAATAGAAGAATATTAACTAAATATTTTCATCTAAATACCGTGGGTTGAATAAATTATTATATTATAATTTGAAATTTGTTACAATTTAAAGCTGATGCTTCCTGGAACACATTGCTACACATATACTGCTACACATTCGTAGCTATATCCTAAAACTGTTAATCTATACTATAATGAAGGAAAGAATTAGCTTATACATGTTCGGGTTTTGAAAATCATGTTTGACGCATCATCACGTCTCAACTGCTGGACTGATTAACTTGAAATTTTGCATATAGATTCTTAATTAACCGAGGATGGTTATAGGCTTGTTTTAAATTCTTCATTACGTCAAGTTTTAAAATGGACACTTGCGAGCACGGGTTAACTGCTACAGTGAGGTCCACGTTATAATGGCAGTGAAGAAAGATAGGAGAAAAACGTTGCCAAGTCTCTCCATTTTGACACTGATTGTACACAGCTGTTACTCAATTCATCCCATTAAATTTGATCTAATAATAATTTATTATAATTTCCTTGATAAAATAATCAATTTAATCAAGAAAGTATATTTTTTCATAATTTGATTCAAAAATTTGCTTCCATAACTAAGATCAGATTTTTATTTTTATACAAACCTGAAATGGCGGCTAATTTAAAAAGCTGTGATACACCAATCTGAATTTCAAAACAACAGAAATTAAGTTATTTGATAGATATTCTATTACAAATATCTTTTTAAAATGTTAGAAAAATAGAAATCCTTTTCAAAATAAGTAATTTCAATGGAAATAATTCTGAAATAACCTTTCAATATTATTTATACCGGTACGAGTAGGTCTAACCTATTCGTGTAGGCTAACTGAATCATGGATGAAGTCTATGATGGTTAGTTATCAACTTTTAAAATGTCATTTCAGGTATTTTAATTTGTGTTTCTCATACGGTAATGTCTAAAAATTATTTCATTGTTTCAAAAATACATTATTTAAATCAATTATACGACTTGTGTACCAAAGTATTTTGATAGAATGAAGAAAAAAAATGGCGGCTGAGTTACTTTTGTACAGTCACTGACAAAAGTAAAAATAAAATATTCTGGCAAACTGACAACATTGCAAAGCTAGGGAGAGAGATAGTGCTATCTGTTTTGTTGTATGATAGATAAGGACAGCAATAGTATTATCAATCGTACACTGCCATTATAACTTGGACCTTACAAATAGTAAAGAAATAAATAATAAAAATGTGCAAGCCAAAACATCAGTTTAGAAATCCTTCTATCAGCATCAGATCAGACGAATCAACCCTAAAACTGAATGAAGAACCAGGGTTCTTACACTCTGGAAATGTTGGTAATATTACAGAGCTATCAAAACATCAAAAGTAGAAAAATTTTTCTTGTCAAGAGAAATGCGTAGTCAGAAACCTCCTCAATCGTTACCTCGAGAATTACAAAACCAAACTTGTCTCAGTTGAATCCTAGACGATATTTAAATCAGAATCGAAGACGCAGAAGAAGAAGAAGAAGAAGAAGAAGAAGAAGAAGAAGAAGAAGAAGAAAAACAACTGTAGAAGAAGAACTTATCCTACGTCAAAGTGCAATTAATGCGAAAGACAGTGTTCGAACCCTATGAACCTTGGTTCGAAACTCTGAAATACCCAGTTTGGAACTCCGACCGACCGCGTCCTAATCCCCATGCTGTGGCAAGAAACAGCACCCACCAACTGTTTGACTCGAACTACTGTTTCTTGTAATGTCACGAGCTGTATAGCTGCAGCAAATAGGACCGAAAACTGATGAATATGCAAATTTCGGCTTTAAATACCCAAAGACTTGCTGCTGGTTTTGTCACCCCCCGTACAATGACAGGATTCACTTGAAACTTGCAGCATTGGTTCAATGGAAAGCAGTGATAATTTATAAGGGATGCTACTGATATATCACAGCTCGAAGTGAACGTCAAAGCTGGCTTTGGACTGAACGTGAACTGTCCTAAGATGTTCAAGATTTATTTCAAAGTGTCAGCATTAGTCTTATAAATAACACAAACACTTCCCTTTATTCATAACTGACAGTTTTGAGTGAATTTCACTCAATATATCAAGAAACGTAGTAGTTTCAGCAATGTCAACTTTGTAGACTATAAATTACTGGAGAAAACTAAATGATCAACCCTCCTTCTTATACCACTGAACTTGTATAAATTATTGTATTTTCCTTCGAGTTTAATTCAAGTTAAACTTAATAAACCGTCCCTTTTATGGAATTGTTTAATGTCGTCTTAAATCTAATTTGAATACATTTCAATTTATTGTATCTATTTATTCATTAATTCATTTATTTTTTTATTCACAATCACAAATCATAATTAAAATATGATTGGGAGAAGACAACAGGCATAGCCCAAAACTGTCTGTCTTCTCCCAAATTTTTACAAATAAAAGTTTCAAAAAAGAATGAGGTCAAATTTCACTTTTCACTTCAAAAAGTCCAATTTACACTTCAAAACTAATGACTAAACTGAGAATTTTAAATTTTGATATTTTATAAATAATTGACAACAAAAATATTCCACTCAAATCTCTACGAATTGGAGAAATATAATCAGTTCAATACTCAATTACTTTCAACGGATACTTGTCACAGAGACAAGTAGTGATTTTAAACTATAGTAGTATCATACAGACAAAGTTTCATAGAAACAAGTAGTTTTGAAAGAGACAGTCTCACACAGACAAGTTCTCACTCAAACAAGTAGAGAAGTAGAGTCTCATTCGAACAAGTAGAGTCTCATAGGAACAAGTTGGCGTGGCGTGCTGCCTACATCGGAAGAGAATATTTAAGTTATCTTCATAATTCTATCGATCTTCTATCTAATTCTAATACGTTATTAATCTATCCATATCTCTTATGATAAAACTATAATCATAATCATATATAAGATTAAAAAACAGCAGACATTCAATCTACTAGAACAAATAATGGAGTGCCTTCATGTTGAGATGTAGGCAACATGCCACACAACACGCTTGTGTCTATGAGACTCTACACTTGTCTGAAAGATAACTTGCTATTGTGAGACTGCCATTTATAGACCTTGACCTTGACCTTGACCTTTGGTTAGGTTAGGTTAGGTTAGGTTAGGTTAGGTTAGCTTTGACCTATGGAGAAGTCTGGCGCACTGTCCCAGAACACACAATTTTATACTTCTTACTAGTTTTGACGAAGCATTGTCTGTGTGAGACTACTATGGTTTAGAAGTACTACATGTCTCTGTGAAACATCCCCCTTTCAAGTATCAGATAATTGGATAATTCAAGAAGCATAGAGTATACATGTATGTTATAGCACAGTGCATTTATTATCTTTACACATTTATTAGCTATTTCCAATTACGGGAATAGAGTCCCTATTTATATCTACATTTTCATGGGTTTTCCGAACATTCTGCCAATGTGTGAATTCTCACGTAAGAACTAATGCTATTCATTTTCTGCCGGACTGGGCACACTTCATTGGAAAACAAACATCCCTTCAGTTGTGCTCCGAACTATTGTGAGGTCCACGTTATAATGTCAGTGGTGAATCGTGTCACGTTATAGAAGGCAGTGGCAAGGCTGAGAATCGGCAACGCCAATTTCCTATCGTTCTTCACTGCGATCATAACGTGGACCTCACTACGGTTTAGTTTGTTAGTTTGTGACAATAGTGTACTTCTTACAAACTAACAAACTTACTACTAAATAAAATTTTACTAACTTACTAGAAACTTATTATAACTTACTAACTAAACTTCTACTATAACCATAGAGAAACAATAGCGAAAGTAGATATCCCATGGTATAGGGCGTTTATGTCGCAACTTTTACTGTTATCTCAAGCCGATTACTGTGGATATTGTCGATTTTCACTGTTTTGACCGGGTAAGAGTGTATGAACGGCACAGTATGAGAGACTACTAGCGTCATAAAGCTTCACAGGAAAGAACTACGGGGACTATCGGCTTGAAATAACAGTAAAAGTTGTGACATAAACGCCCTATACCATGGGATATCTATTTATACTATTGTTTCTGTATGGTATAACTTGTAAACTAAGCTTCTACTAACTTACTAACTAAACTTCTACTTAAGATGTGTTTACTTTATGAGAATTCTACTATTTTTTTAGACGATTTATATGATTTTTCAATTAGTTTTTGTGTGTTTGTTTTAGTGCAGGGGACGAGACAGCTGAGGAGGCGAATGGGGAGGAGGTGGGGAGTTTAGAGGAGGCCAGAAAACTGATAAAAGACTTGAGAGAGAGACATCGCATGCAGGCGCTACAGGTTATGATTTGGAGGAGGAGAATGAAAGCTCAGGTAATCTCACAAAAATATTCTTCAATTTTCCAGAAATTAATGTACAACTCAAAAAAAACTATTTTTGATACCCAGTACCACCTACAGTAACTATATAACCATATCTCTGATTTAGTAAATATAGTACCACAATCGTATTCCAAAAGCAGAAATTATATAGAAGATCACATTTCTCCTTAGCTTTCCCGAAATTGATAAGGTGATTGAAGTAATAGCAAAATAACTCCTCCTTAAAAGACTCAAGATGCAGTCATGTAGGTTCCTATTTAATTCAATAATGAATTATTAAATTATATGAGTATGAGATGCTATTACTAAGGCTCACCTCACACTACCTCGACTCAAATCGTACGACTCCAGTCGAGGATACTCCAGTCTCTCGACCTTACGACGTTCTTGCTCATTGTCACTACTTCAGTTCCATGCTACTCTATTTTCTAACCATACTTTATTAAAAATATAAGATCTAATTCGTCACTAATTTGCATGTAAACAATTTTATAATAGGTTTTATGAAGATGGTGTATTATCTAATTCGTAATATTGTCTTATCTAAAATTATAAAACATCATTTTCATGAAACATAACCTCACTTTCATTAAAAATGCACGGTACTTCGCAACTCAAGTCGAGGCTCGACCAACATGTCGAGTCGACGCTCGACTCAGTCTCACAGTCGTGAGATCACGGAGACTAGAATCGACTGGACATGCTGTGTTGAGAAGAGACTAGAGTCGAGTCTCTTCTCGACTAGAGTCGCGTAAGGCTCAACTCACACTTACGAGACTCAGGTCGAGAAGAGACTCGACTCTAGTCGAGAGCATGTGTTTTCAAATGGTGACGTCGCGGAGACTAGAATCGACTGGTCTGAGTGTCACCATTTGGAAACACATGCTCTCGACTAGAGTCGAGTCTCTTCTCGACCTGAGTCGCGTAAGTGTGAGTTGAGCCGTACTTTCCTGTCTTTTCTTTCAAATCATTTTCTACCAATTGGTCCTATTCTTCCCACTCCATCATTACCTTCCTTCATGCTATCCTTTCATACCTACCTTCTATTCACTTTTCCTGATACATTTTTACCTTCTCAAGGATTGGAGGTTTTCCTAGTAGGCCTACATGGATAACCATAGTTGGAAAATCCTTCAATTCTACCCTTTTTTTGCGCCACAGTTCTTAATTTAGAATATTATTATTGTTGTTATTATTTTGCATGTATTCATTTGTATATTATATTGTATCTTGTGTGTGTATATGATTGAAGAAATTTATTCTCTTTAAATTGGATTTTATTCAATAATGAATGTTTATTGTGTGTTTGTTTGGTTGCAGGAAGACTTGGTCGCACGCCTATGTCAGGATCGCAGCTCGCAGTTGCGTGTGCTAAGCTCACAGCTGTTGCTGTTCGAGGCGCGACTGTGTCGCAAGCAGCGCGACATCAGCAGCGCCCTGTCGCAGCGGGAAGCGGTCATCAGCCGGCAGCAGCGGGTCATTCGCTCACTGCAACAGCGGCTGGCCGACGCCGGATTGGCGGAGGCGGCTGAAGAGGCCAACCTAGATTCGCTCAACGACAGCGATAGTGCTGTTATAATGGAGGATGACGATTACAGGTCTGTAAAATTCATCAAAAAAATTAGAAAAAACTACCTAAGTGAAACGCTTAAGGTATGTTGTCACTGGTGCAGCTGGAACGATAGTCGTTGAACGATTATCGATCATCGATCAGCGATAATTGTTGCAGTGGTCATTGATGCGGCTGGAACGATAGTAATGAATGATTATCGGTGGTCGATCATCCTTCAGCGATATTCGTTACAGTAGTAATTTTCACTGATTCGATTATTATACAATCGTTCAGTTGAAATTTGACTGTTGCCAAGTGAAGTAGGCTATTGAATGATGAGTTTGAAGAAACTGCTACTGAGTTATTAGTTAATTGAAGATTTAGAAGATGTAGACATAATATAGAAAATGATTAGTTCACCACTTAAAATATTAAAATTCAAAATATTAATAAACAATCATTTGCATGTTGTTGAGAGAATGCTTCCTGAGGTGTCTTCAGACTTTCCAAGCTTCAGTTTAAGTTTGTATCACTGCTCAAATAAAGGCGGCCATTCAGGCAAAACTTCTTGGGAGAGGTGAGGCTTTCGACACTGCAGAGTTTCGGAGGGGCAAAAAGAAAACCCCAAGAGACCAGAGATGGGTGAAACTCCAGGCACAAGAAGCTGAGTCAAGGGTGGCCAGGCGCCCTAGAGGCAACTTGGCCGCCCCTTCCTCAGCGGAAGGACCTTCAAAGAAGGCCACGAGTGGAACTCACGTAGGTCACGAGGACTGATCAGTCTGAAGAGACTGCCAAGCATATCACACTGGATTGCGACAAGCAACCAGGTGATGAATGGGATGTTAGCGTAGGGAAAAACTCCTGGTTCTTGTAAAGAACACAGGTATTTGTTTGCCTAACTAACATACTACTTGGGACACACAATAAGCTTCGGTTGACGTGTGGGGTTTTTCGAACCTTTGGATCCTTGAATCCGTCCCTTCAAAAATAATGATAAGTTTGTGTCTAGTTTTATCAAATAGGACCTTGAGAAGATGTCTCTCAACTGCATTCCATATCCAATCAGAGGAAATGAGATTCATTGTTTCATACAGACAGAAATTATATTTTGAATCCCACAAGTTCTAATTATACTATTCCCACTCAGCCTGGCCGAGTAAGTATGAATAATACCATTAAAACTTATGGGGATTATATTTTCACTGTCACTGTTATGTGTGAATCCAGCTAAATTCATCCAAAAATTGTACATCAAGTTGATAATAATTCGATGCTCTACAAACCTTCGATTTTCATTCATTTTTCGATGCATGGTTAAATAATTATAAGCCCTAACGTGGGGTTTACTTGATAGAAAATGAATGGCGAAAACCGTTTCCAAGTTATTCACATCCGAAGACACTAATAAATCATACAAAAATGAAATAAATGAGTAATTAAGATCTAAAAAAGGTATCTAAAATTAAAATGTAAATTAAATCTAAATTTAAAATCTAAAAATTTCAAGGTAAACACTTGTAGATGCGGCAATACATTGTAGATTCGGAACGGAAAAAACCATGAATTTTCAAGAATCCCCCCTTAAATTGTATAGGTAACTGATAGAGAAAAAATTTCGTTTATATTGTAGTGTACGTCTCTGATGATGATTTTTGAATATTTTTGTCGAATGTCAAACAAGACAAAACTTAAATTTTTGTTGAATTACAGACAGAATTAATCATATTTCTTGCATATTTTTGTCGCAGACCATTCCACGGCCTGTCAGACGGCGTGACGATTGTGCGCAGCGTAAGCGACGCAGTCGAACTGCCGCCGACGGGCAAATACCCGCCGCTACGACGCAGCAACGGTTTTCTGCGGCGACCCGAGATCCTCGAAACCGTCTACAGCGTCGAAGAGGACCCGGACGGCGACCAAACCTGCCTGGGGGCCGATTCCGGGGGCCCCCAAACGCCCCAAAACCCCCCGAGTCACCCGCAATCGTGCCCCGAGGACTCTTGGTCGCAAAAACGCAGCCGCCTAAAGGAGATGTACTACGGAAGCTTCGAGAAACTGGATCATACGGGTTTCGAGCAACTCGAACGAACTCCAGACGAGCAATCGTCTCAGCCACCCTGTCACGTGACCTACAACAGGGTGATGAGCAACCATAGGTCGGTGACTAAGCCCAAGGATGTCAAGTATAAGCGCATCAACAAGGCTAAGTCGAAATCGCTGGAGGAGCTTAGAGGTAGGTTGAAGAATTGGGTGGAAAAGGGTAATAAACTGGCCGTTTCGTTGGACCAGTCGTTTGCCTGACTGTGCGTCAAGGGGGGTGGGGGAGGCGGCAGTGGTGGAAAGGGGGGTGAGGGGAAGTAGAGGCAGATAACTTAATAACTGGATAACTTGATACTATAGGCACGATAACTTGGTTGAACCATGTTGAAAACTATGAAGATCAAGTTGAAAGCTAGAAAAAGTTGAATTTGTAGAAAATATGAAGAGAATATTTTTAAAATGTATAAATTCAGGGCTACTTTCTTCTATTTATAAAATAGAATTATAGTACCCTTTAAAATTGATAAAATATTAAAAAACAATAATACAAATTGTAATGTAACTACCGTACTAGTTGTGGTGATCGAACCTGACGATGGTATAATCACCGAAACTAGTAGTTACATTACAATTTGTATTATTATTTTATTAATTTTAAAGCGTACTATAATTCTATTCTATAAATGAAGAGAATAATATGTCTACAGATGGAAATTACTGAGAAATTACATTCTATTCAAATGCTAATGAATTAATAATTATTGTTAAACGAAAATCCAAATTAAATCCTCAGACTGGCTGGCCGCTATGGTTTCGTATAAAATGAGCGCTGCTATCCAGAGATTGTCAATTTGGTGTAAGGGTCATTCTTGACAGGCAATTAGGAGGTACTGGGTTCGATTCCCGGGCTGACAAATAATTTTTGTATAGTAGTGCTCAGCGAATTCTCATCTAGCTGGTTACCCTGTTGTCAATATTTGCAATATAGATCCGATTTTTCCTCTCACAATAAACTCTACACTTAATTATTATAATCTAAGGGCCACTGCTAACAAATATGTAACCTATAAAACTAATATTGAATGTATAAGGAGGCAGTTAATTTACATAGGTACTAAAATAGTAAACCTCATTCCAAATCACTTTCTCATGGACAATAAGATCAGCGGAAAAATTAAACTGGATATAAAAAACTGGACATACAGTAATTTCTTCTTCCATTTAGATATATGACTGGAGATTTCTGCTCCAGCATTGTTTTTTCATTAGTTTTTTTCATTTTTCAGTGGACTCGCTTACCTTTATTTTGAGTACCTATTCCTCTGTTTTCTTCCTTCCCCCCATTTCTCCCTTCCCTTTTTTCCTCATTACTTCTCTTCTCTTCTTTGCCTGCCTATTACATGGGAAACCATAGTTGGCTAAGGTATCTTCCTCTCTTTTTTTCTCTTCTCCAACACACCCAGCCACAAAGCCCATGTTTTTTTATATTTGTAACATTTTATTTGTTTCGTAATTCTTTGTAATTTTGTTTTGTCTTGTTTTGTGTGTTTTTAATAAATTGAATAAATTGAAAATTGAATTGCAGTAGCAGAAATCTTCGGGGTGATTTACAGCATTTAATTTGGATTTTCGTTCAACAATGATTATTAATTAGAATAAATATGTTATATGTTTGTCTGACTGTGTCTTTGAAGAGCAGAGGGGGTGGCAAGGCAGGGAGAAGTGAAGGGAAGAGGATGTAATACAGATGCTCGTTGTTCAGTCACGATGAAAATTATGGAGATGAAGTTGAAAATGAGAAGAAAATATTAAGTAAATATGCAATCGTTTGCCAAAATGTGTGACAGGGCAGGAGGGAGTAGCAGATGGGAGTAAGGGTAGAGAGGGGAGAAGGATATTATTGTAGAGGCACCGAATAACTTTGGTTTGGTTGAGGCTCCATGAGAATTATGGAGATGGATTCTAAAATGAGAAGTAAATATCAAGTCGGGAATAAAAAGAGAAAATAATTTGTAATTGTTTGCTTGGCTGTTTGTTAAGGGTGGGAGGGTGGTGTTTACTAAGGAAGGGGCTGTGACAAGTGGGGGGAACCAGATGTGGAAGGATTTGAGTAGATAGATAGATGGATAAATGCCTTTTATTTACACTTTACAATTCCAAAAGTGATGTGGGCGAAATTGAGGCAATAAGAGCCCCCTCTTCCACTTGACCCACGATTATTAGTTACATTACATAAAAATAATAATATACTTCACAACTCAACAATAAATTATGAATAATAATTTAAATAAAACAAGTACATAGATAAGAGGGGAAAACGATTAGAAATGCTGTATTAAAAACAATTATAAGTAGTAATAATAGCCTGGTTGCACAAAAGCCTGTTAAATTCTAATCGTGATTGAATGTTGATCAAAGAATAATTTTTCAAAAAGAATGCTTCTCTGATTGGTTCTTGTGGCATTTGATTATCTTATTTGATTACCGATAAAATTTAACAGGGTTTTATCAGAGACAAGAAATATAGGTTTATCCTAATGCTTATCCTTTATCTATGGTTTTATGCAACCGAGACTATCACCCAGTTGCACAAAGTTCTGCTAACTTTTAATCCCGATTGAATGCCAATCACAGAGGTCTTGTTCTCAGATAAACCTTCTTTGGTTCTCGTGGAATTTAATCATGATTATAATTTAACAAGCTTTCGTGCAACCGAGACTATGAGTTGGAAATGTGTGATGGGAGATAGAGGGAGGGGCTGTTGATAAATAAGGGGAAAAGGTTTAAAAAATGAATTGGGAGAGCATTATAGAAATTGGAAAAAGTACGTATTTGAAGAAAATCAGTAAGGGTATTTGAGATGTATTAAGCCTCTAATAGTATTAGAGGACCGAAATTGGAAAAATTACGTATTTGAAGAAAATTAGTAAAGGTATTAGAGGACAGAAAAAGGACTGTTTGAGATGTATTAGAGGACAGAAATTGGAAAAAGTGCGTATTTGAAGAGAAGTATATTTTCTATTGTTTCAGAGGACAGAAAAAGGACTGTTTGTAAAGGTGGAAGGAATTAAGAAATGAGATGGAAGGTAGGCTATATAGAGCTAAATAGCAAGATTTGAGAATATATTTGAAGAAAATTAGTAAATGTATTTGAGATGTATTAGAGGACAGAAATTGGAAAAAGTACGTATTTGAAGAAAAATATGCTTTCTATTGTATTAGAGGACAGAAAAAGGACTGTTTGTAAAGGTGGAAGGAATTAAGAAATGAGATGGAAGGTATGTAGAGCTGAATAGCAAGATTTGAGAATGTAGATGAGAAAAAATTGGACGGTATTGGGAAATTTTTGTATATGCAGGGACTACGAGAAAACAGGAATAGGGGAAGTTTGTGAAAGTAAGGTATTAGAAAACTTGATGGAAGTTGATAAAAGATGGTGAAGGTAGAAGTATTATAATAGGATTTTAAGTATCTGAGGATAGAACGAATCGAAAGTAATGGGAAAAATTCAACACTATTTTCAGATTTGTGTAGATTTTCTATATTCAAATTACACGATGCATAATTTGTACAATATTGAAGAAACACTGAGGACAAAAGTGGTGTTGGCCTCTGAAAATTCGAATCTCTAAAATTGATAATAGTAGTAGACACAAATATACAAATTTTGAGCTGAAATTTATTACTCACGATTCTTGAAGACATTTAAAAATTAAAATTCAAGAATTATCTAGTTTTGAATTTCTCAGTTCAACACATCAAACCAGTTATTATTCTGCATTCAATGGATTCTAGAACAACTATCAAGAATGTTCGTTTTAAGGTAAAATAAAAGAGATGTTCAAAGAGAGGTGCATTGAAACTTTAGTTTGACTCATATGAATTATATGAAACTGATATCTCTTTTATCTGACCTTAATATGGAAAATACCACAAAACCTCTGTTCATAGTGTAAAAATTGTTCAATTTGGTCTATGATAGGAACCCAGAAATCTGTGTACTTTATTTGCTGTATTAATTCAATTGGTTTCATTCAAAATTCACGTATAAGATAGCATACTACTATCATTCAAATTTCATCAAATCGACTTGGAACAAAAATTGGAGAATATGCTATTATTACAGTAAAATTAAATCTATAGTGAGGTCCACGTTATAATGGCAGTGTTTGATTAGCAATGGTATTGCTATCCTTGTCTTTCAATAACACAAGCGAATAGCGCTAATTTCTCTCGCTCTGCTCTGTTGCCAGATCGGCTTTAAAAACTTAATTTACAAAATATTACATCTTAATTATGAAAATTCATTATGGAATTATTGAAAAATATAATTTCTTGCTTCATAGAATATAATTGATTTTTAAACGAAAGATGAAAATTATATTACATTACATCAACCTGTATAGCTACCGTAAAGAAAGCATTGATAAGACAGTGAGGATCGGCAACGTTGCGTCCAT
>NW_024092551.1:0-14077 GCF_014356525.2 Nilaparvata lugens | reverse complement strand
AACTAGTTTTTACATTGTTAAAAGTAATTATTATACTATCACTGAATGATGAGGGAAAACACTGGTTCAACTCATCAGTTTTAACAGTTTCTACCAGAAACAAATCAACTAAAACTTTATCAGTTGTAGTGTAAAAATATTGATGATATTAATTGAATATAATATTTCAGCAAACAGAATAGTATAATTATATAAAACTTTTATGTGGTTCAACTAGCAGGTCCATTCTATAACAACTGCAATTGAAAATTGATTCGAGAAGTATGTTGAATATTGGATTTTAAAATTAATGTGTTCCAAAATATCCTAAATATTTTCAAAAACAAGAAACCAGTTACAATTTAGCTTTTTATGTGAAAAGCTTTGAAAATGAGTTTTTAAACTTCAATAGTACTCATAAATACTCAACATTAGATATTTATGTCCATGAAAAAGTACTTTATGCAGGCTACTAGATCTGTTTTCATCTACTCCTACTCAAATTATACACTTCTTTGTTTCTAAGAATTGTTCTAATTATTCATATTGTTCTATCATAGTATAATCAAGTTATTATAAATTTGGTTGTAATGTACATAATTATATTCCACGTCAATTTGAAATTCATTTTTTAGGGTAATTTCTAGTTAGTCATATTTTTAGACTAATCTACTTCGCTATGGATACTTGATAAAAAAGGACTAGCTAAAATTGAAAAGCTCAAATCAAAACATGAGAATGCTTAGAAAAGAGAGAATATATAGAAGTTTTAAAAAATACATATTTCAACATCAATTAATTATTTAATAGGTTATAGGCTAACATGTTGATTTTTAAATCCTTCAAAGTAATCAGTTTTCAAAATTGAGTTTATAATTTATACTATATAGTAGTACACATTTCAATAGTATATCCAGTCTAACATGTCTCAATAGCTTGGGGATGATGTCTTTCTATCACTTCTATTTATTTGAAGCCAGAAAATGATAAACTTCTATGATATTTTTATTACAATCTATGTGTTTTCAATTGTCTAGCTTGTATCTAGTCATGTCACGTGATTTTCCTCCTGTTTCAAAACGTTTTCCTTTTTTTTTACAATATGTGATCAGGATAAAGTAAGTAAATGTAATTGTTGTCTTGCATGATTGCTAGCTTGCTTTATGATTTGCAGCCTCTAGCACCTTTAGTCACATCTTTTAATCATTCATTCTTTTATTTCTTTAGCATTGCCTCTCAAATATCATTTTATTTCTCTCATGATTCACACACTGACTTTTTGTAATCTCTTTGACAAACCAATAAATTATTTTTCTTCAAATCTCAGCCATGGTTCATTAAAAAAGTATCAATTACCGTACAAGTTAAACTGCTTAGAATTGTTTCATCAGATTCAGAAATCCTACAATTATTGTTATGGACTTCATCGATCTCATATTAGCCATCAGTTTCAATTAGAAAGCTACCAACAATTATTATGTTAATGGTGAGATTAAAATCTCTAGCATTACTTATACAGTATTTCTCTGGCATTGTGATAATTATCATTTTAATTAAAAAGCTGCTGTAACTGCTGTACTTAGGAGCTTAGGTGTATTTCTTGGAAAATCAAGTAGTATTTCAGTAGGTTTTTGTTTTTATTGTAACTTATCTGACGTAGATGTATTAGTCTATTTGTAAAATATGCTGTTTCATTATTAATGGTGATGTTTTTTATAAGAGAATTCATCCAAGTAGCAACGTTTTAACTTATCCCGGTACACGGAATTTCAAGCAGTGGCGGTTGGTGTAGGTACGGTACCTAATTTTTGTAGTATTTCACAACAACCAATCATTATTTATTGAAGTACACCAAGATATTGACATGAAGCCTATTGTGTAAGATACTAGATAGGCTACTCTATTTTGTAGCCTCCGAAGCAATCGGCTAATGTAAGATTTGAGAAGGTTTTTAAGTTTTATAGCAGAAAAAGTAGATAACTTACAAGAATAATCTTGAACAGTAGAAGCAGAAAAATAAAAAAATTGTACGGCAAAAAAATTGTTAGTTTTAAACCATTCTCAAATATTTGATTGACAAACTCATATCCCTCCATAGTTTGTTGCATTGGGATTACAGAAATATTAAAATACAGTCGGCACATCACGAGAATCAATAGCTCAATAGCCCGCAATTCAGGGACTTTTTCGTGGTGTGCTGATACAGACTATAGCCGGTATCGTGCTGTCGCTGTCAATAAATTGTTGATTTACTTGGTCGTCGACTTTCTGATTATCGATACCTGCTCCAAGCCGGTGAAATCAGTATTTGGATTTGGCCACCGATCCTTTGCCATTGATATCTATCGATAAGAAAATATAGGAGAAAAGTGAAATCAACGTGAATTTACATACTAGGTTATAAATAGGTTTTCACATTTCTACAATATTATGCCCAGTTCAATGTTAGCCTAGTCTGGTAAACGAACGTAGATCAATGAAGGACAGAGCGGCGCTTTGCCATCCACACACTGGATCGACATCGACCCATCGACATTGGGCCAACATGTAGATGCGGCATAAAATTGCACAATTTTATTCAGTTTAATTTTGATAAACTAGTTCGTGCTTCATATATTTAAATGGTTATTCAATAATGACGAGATTCATCTATGAAAATAATTTTAATAAGAGGTTAGTTTTTGTATCAAAATAGCACCGAAATATGTGAATACTTTCATATATATTTAACAAAAGCCTGAATGAAGGAAAATTTCCATCCTACCTCAAATGGCCAAAGTGATAGCTATTCCGAAGAAGGGGAATACAATTGATTGCAATCGCCCAATTTCTTTGCTATCTGTCTTCTCTAAACTATTTGAAAAACTAGTAAAGCCTCGTCTTATAACTTTTCTCCATTCAACTGATTTTTTTGTCCCTAATCAATTTGGATTCAGAGAGGGATTGAGTACTGAGCTAGCTCTGCGCAAGTTTCTCTCTGAAGTCCATTCCAATATCAATAATAAAGATGTTTCAAGAGTCTCAGCACTGTTTCTGGACATTCGTAAGGCTTTTGACACAATCGACCACAATATTCTGTTGGATAAACTGGAGTTAGCCGGTGTTCGGGGTGTTGCGCTGAGCTGGTTTCAGTCATATCTCTCAGGCAGGAGTCAGTTTGTGTGTGTGGGTGGAGCTAAAAGCTCAGTGAAACATGTCTGTGCTGGGGTTCCACAGGGATCTGTTTTAGGACCCATTCTATTCTTGATATTTATAAACGATCTCTATCTTGGGCCTTTCTATGGAACCATAACTGCTTTTGCAGATGATACTGCCTTCAACTATGGTGCAGACTGTTTGAAAAATCTGCAGGTTCAAATGCAGTCTGATCTCAATCTGTTATCCCTGTGGTTTTTCTTTAATAAGCTGAAGCTCAATGCTGACAAAACAACATACTTGAATATTTCAATTTATGAATCATTCACCTTCGAGAAACCACTTAAATACCATAACATTCACTGCATCAGTCATGATAGCTGTAACTGTTCCAATATATTACAATCCAGTCAAGTAAAATATTTGGGTATATCTATGGAAGATGATCTTCTGTGGAGGAGCCATGTGCGGATGTTGAAAAATAGCCTGCGCATGCTTCTTCATAGATTCTACCATATAAGAAATGTATGCCCAATTTATATCCTGAAGAATGTTTACTTCTCACTTGCACATTCCAGACTTTCATATGGCATATCATGTTGGGGATGTACTTACATTACCCACTTGAAGCCACTAATGCGTTTACAGAGATCCTTGCTTCATTTCCTGCATGAAGAACCTATTGCTCACTCCGATCTCTTCAGCAATTTGAGAATTCTTAGCCTGAGATCATTATATGTATTCAAAGTACTTATGCAGTTTTATTGGGCTAGTGGGAACTTGGGGAATACAGTGGATTTAGCTGAGCATGTGCCTCTTACTCGGAGGGCTGGTCAGGTTAGAGTGCCAAGACCCAATTCAACTTTTTTCAGAAAATCGTTTCTATTCTTAGAAGGGAAATTCTGTAATAAACTGCCTCCATCCATTGTGCATAGTGGCTCACCACAGCTTTTCAAGCGTAATTTGAAGACTTTCCTATTGAATCTGAGTGAAGAAGATGTAGAAAGTATGTATAATATAACTGTATAATTAATAGTTTTTAGCTTTGGATTTCTGATGACATTGATGGTTTCCAATAGGGTAAATTTTGAACAAATAGTGTAAAATTGTTTTAATTCCTGAATATTATTGTTATGTTGTGATTGGATGCCATTTTTATAAGTATGTAATGTGAATGTATATGTGCATGTATATATGTATATATGCATATATGTATGTATGTATGTATGTATGTATATGCGTATGTATAGCTGGTAGTGGAAAAATCAAGTGAATCGTCGTCTTTTATTTTTATTTTTATTAGTATTTTTTGTATTAGCAGTGTACTGTTATCGAAGTGATTTTTTTTTATTTTTGTAGATACTCCCATATGCGGTCAAGCTTTGAAGCTTGCATATGTGTAATTTAATCAGAAGGATTCATTAATATTAATTTTCAATTGTTATTATTTGTTGTATTGCATTATTACAAATATTGTATTATGAGTTTTTCTGATAAATAAAATCATTATTTCATTATTAAATGATTCACTATGAAGAGATAGCAGACCTCGTGTGTCTCCAGCGTTATTGCCCTGTCACAAGCTGGCTCAAATCTTTGATTAGTGAACTTGAGATGCGCGGGAACACTAGCGTCAGGTGATCAATTTTCATTACGGCAAGGAAAGTTGTGTGAGTGCGCCACACCAGATTTTTTTAGCTAAATCATTCAATATTTCATTTTATCGATAGTGTAGTGAGATTTTCTTGGAAAAAAAATCGTTGGTAATTTCACGATCTACAGCTCAAAAACTACCGCACGCCGATAGATCGATTCAAATTTCCCATTTCGACTAGCATTTCTGGGACACTTCACATTTGGCCAAACTTTTGCGCCGAGGCACATGATTCGTCGACCGTGAAGGCAAGTCGTGCGAGCTATCACATTATACTGTTATATTTACTCCATTAATTACTGAATAAGACAGATTGATTATCATCCAAATTTTCTTTTTGTTAGTACATTTTTGGAAGATGACAATTTGAGAGTGTTTATCTGAACTTATTATGTTGTAACTTGTCCTATTATGTCATAATCCCCACAATTTTTGTTCAGAGAACTACACTATTCCTTCTTTCTTTTTTTCTTCTCCCGTTTCTTCTCATTTTCTCATCATCATTCTTCTTCTGATTCTTGTTTCCTTCTTTCTCGTTCTTCTTCCCTTCGGTTTTTTCGGTGTCGTCTCCTTTCCTCCTCTGTCTCTTCTTCTATTCCGTGCCTTCTTCTTCTCTTGTTCTTCCACATTTCTTCTCCTCCCGTATCTCGGAGACTATGCATCTTATGAACATTTGTATTCAGTGCAAAATTAAAGCTTACAAAATTAACAACAAGTTTTGTCCTTTACATTTTTTCCATATCTCTCATAGTTTCTGAGATATCCGCTCTTGAAGGTGTGAAATTTTTGAAAAAACATTTCTGCCTCAAATTTTTTCATCTTTTCGGCCATGTAATCTTTGAACAATTGATGAAAAAAATCCTTGTCGATATGAGCTGATAAAGCATCAAATAATCTTCAATTTGATGTATATTTCCACTATTTCACGCATTTCCCAACGACTGTTGCAGCAGTTTTAGTGTTGAGAGTGAAATTTTCAGTTCAGCAACAATAGATCATTTGACAATGATATTTGGAGGGAATGTTTGGAACACAATTTCCGACTTCACAGCTTTGTTGAGACTAGTTTGGAATGTTAAATCTCAAGATTCGCAACAAGTGACTTTTTCCAAATTGAAATTGAAATTGCTTTATTGTCTCTTCAAAATAGATACATAATTTACATACACTATATTATTGTCGACAATAAAGTTAATAACAACCTGCAAAGGAGATCCTGAGTGCAGGTGTGAATCAATTGTAATTACATGATACAAAATAAAATCACAATAGTAATAAAGAAAAGAAAGAATACAAAACAAAAACAAAAACATAAATCATATCCTCAACATCCTAAAATTTAGACATACACGAATGTATCTCAACTCTTATTCATTAGATTAATTTAAAGTAGATGTTCCTGTCAATCCATTCCTGTATAATTCTATTTTAATTCCCAGTTATATTCCTGTTAACAAAATCTAGTGGTATGTTATTGATTAAATAATTGCAATAGTATTGAAGTTGATGTCTGCATATAGTAAGCTTTATGAGATGTATGTTAAATGTATTTGTACTGTTTGCCCGTATGTTATAGGGAGTTGTATGAATTTTAAACTGATTTCTATGTTTATTTATGTAACGAATTACTCTTTTAATGTAGGTCTGTCTCAGATTCGGGACATTTAGTTCGATGAAAATTTCTCTACTTGAATAAAGTCATTGTCTTCCAAGAGCTGCTCTTATAATGTGTTTTTGCAAAATAAAAACTTTTTTAAATGTGTGTCAAAGGCGGCGCCCCAGACCTCTATTACATATTGAAATAATGAGTGGGCGTATGCATAATATACTTTCCTATTATATCCAATTTTTTATTTTTTGTATTTTGTAGAAGATGTGTATCACGTACTTTAGTTTTGAACATAAATATTCTATGTGTTTGTTCCACTTGAGATGTTGGTCAACTAATATTCCTAGGTATTTCATAGTTTGCACTCTTTCCAGTGATTTTATCTCTTGCTCTTCATTCATAGTATTGGTTTTATTGGTATTCATTCTTAAATCCAGAGATATTGGTGGTTGCCCGGTTATGTTGGGTGAGAAAGTGATATATTTGGTTTTATCGGTATTTAAGGTGAGAATGTGGTCCTGAAGCCATTTTTGCACTATTTTTAAACTGTTGTTTGCATTATTAAAGAGCTCTTCCTAGCTATTTCCACTAAAAACGAGCGTTGTATCATCTGCAAATGACAATGTAGTACAATTTCTGAGATTTAGCTTCAACAGATCGTTAACATAGATTAGGAACAATATTGGGGATAAAACCGAACCTTGAGGCAAACCAAAATGTGAAGTAGATTGGATATCCGTTTGACCATTGTAACAGAATTATTCTTGTTTCAAAAATTATCTTGTTTTTCGGTTAATTCTTTGAAAAACATCCTTATCTAGGAGGTTTGTCGAATACTGTCGAATGAGAGTTTCTTTCTCCCATTCGATTTTCTCACTTACTCCCATTCTGTTAACATGGAGCTCGCTCAGTTCCTGGCCTTGTCGCTGCAATTTCTTTCTTGTTCTTCTTCCTGATTAACGGTCGAATAACAATTTTTGGTAGAAAACAGCTAGTTCAAGTCGAGCTCCCGGAGAAAGGATGTAACTCCCGCTTCTTATTTTTTTCATGTTTAACTGTAAATTCTGTTCTTATTTTGTTCACTAAGTAATGTGAAGTTTTCTATTAATACAAAACCGGGAATTTGTATTTTTGTAATTTTTTGTAATTTCCAATGTTACTTTTGAATATTGTTATTATATTAGGCTATCGTAGCAGGATATTTTGTAATGTTCCTGTTTTGATCATTTGTTTTTTAAACAAGAATGTATATGTATGTGATTAGGATAGCAACTCCCATTTGTATGATTACTTGCTTGAGAACAATAATGGAACTATTTGATTTGAATAATAATGATAATAGCATCGTCAAGTTTTTGGTTTTGGATTCTGTGCCATTGTGACGTCATCGAAATTGCAGGTAGAGACAGTAAACTTCTCAAAATATTTGAAGGTTTAAAGTTTTCATTAGGCAATATCCAATAAGGAAATATTCCTTGACAACAGTAAAATTGATCCAAATCCACTTTTCAACATTTATGACAACTAGGCGTCTTACAAAAGTACCTTTAAGCCATAGTACAAGATCTATGGAAAAATTATTCTATTGCCAAATCAATGACACGAACACTACAATGTAGTACCATAGAGAAGATATAGCTTCAGCATAATATGCTACCTTCCTCTAAGGTGGTACATGGGTTGAATCAATAAAAAACTTCCTTTCCACAAGAAGTAGTAATCGCCTTTATTACATTATACACAATGGCAACAATTCAAAAATGAGAAATCATATTCCCGCATCAATTATAGTAAACGTTTTTTTCGGTGCAGCAAAGTGGCCCTTGACGCACTACTTGCACGAAGGGGAAGGAGGATTACCATTTCCTGGAGCAGGTTCATCAGGCAAAGAAGCGGCAAGAACCGGAGACATCAAACTCGTGACAACCAACGCAGATGCTATGAGAACTACGTAGAAGAACTGTGAAGAAAGCAAATAGGCAAACAATGAGTGTTTATACAAAGTGCATACAAAGATACTAATTTTTATACATTCTCAATTTAATGATAAGGAAAGTCAATTATATTTCTCAATATCATGTCGGAAAAGCTGCGAATCCATTAGTACTATTGTTCAGTTGATTGAAATCCTATTGATTGAATTCTTATTGAATTATATGATAAGATTCCTATTGGGTGTTGCATCAGCCAGGACACTTGATTAATGTCAATACTGTAACGAATTCTTCTATTGTTTCGTCAGAAAGGCTGCGAATCCATCAGTACTATTGTTCAGTTGATTGGAATCCTATTGATTAAATTCCTTTTGAATTATGATAAAATCCATATTGGATGTTGCATCAGCCAGTACTCTTGATTAATATCAATACTGTAAAAATAGATTCTCCTATTGTTTTGTCAGAAAGGCTGCGAATTACTACCAACTACTGGATTATCACAGAGGCTGTGAATAATCATCAGCTCTATAATTGTTCTGTTGATTAGAATCCTATTGATTAAATTCCTGTTGAATTATGATTGTTGAATCCATATTGATTGTTGCATCAGCCAGGTCTCTTGATTAATGTCAATACTGTAAAAATAGATTTTTCTATTGGTTTGTCACAAAGGCTGCCAATAATCACTAGTTATATTGTTCAGTTGATTGGAATCCTTTTGAATTATGATCAAATTCTTATTGAATGTTGTATCAGCCAGTAATCTTGATTAATGTTAATACTATAGAAATGAATATGTCTATTGTTTTGTCAGACAGGCTGTGAATTGACTGATACTATGTTCAGTTGGTTGGAATGCTATTGATTGAATTCCTATTGAATAATGATCAAATTCCTATTGAATGTTGCGTCAGCCAATACTCTTGAATTATGTCGATACTGTGAAAATATATTTCTCTATTGGTTTGTTACAGAGGATGCCAATAATCACTAGTTCTATTGAACAGTTGACTAAATTTCTATTGAATGTTGATTGAATCCTATAGATGTATCATTAAATTCCTATTCAATGCTCCATCAGCCAGTACTCTTGATTGATTTCAATACTGAGAATGAATTCTTCTATTAATTTGTTGGACAGGCTACGAATAATCACTAGTTCTATTGTTTAGTTGATCAGAATCTCATTGAATATTGATTGGATTCATATTGGATGTTGCGTCATACAGAACTTTTGATTAATGTAAATACAGTAGAAATGCTTCTCCTGTAACCAAAGCCCTAGGAAGAAAAAACGTTTTAAAAGTAAAATTTTGATTTAAAATACTGATATTGTATTAGTATGAATTACTAAAAACTATGAAATTAGTATGAAATACTAATACAATTTATAATCCAAAACAATATAAAAACATGGAGTACTATTTTATTCAAAACATTTTAAACTTAAACAACTAGTTTCGGCCTACTTTGACCATTTTCAAGATTGAATGCCAAATGAAATATTATTCTAATATAGTTGCCCATACAAGTAATACTAATAAGAGTTGAGTGATTTTACTTCTACAATATAAAAAAATACTGGAGCTTTCTAAGTAGGAAGGAATCAGAATTGCAAGTCAGAGTTTGTTGATAATGATAAAGAGATGCTATTTTCAAATCTTGATCAGAGTAGAATTTCTATAATCAAAACATAGGAATTTTACCTTTTTTATGTTTGAAAAAGATGAAATTTTAAAAATTTGATTAGAAGTGGAGTGAAGCTGCTCCTCACTAAGTCAGTAATCGAGTACTCAGAGACCTGGTTGCACAAAAGCCGGTTAAATTTTAACCGTGATTAACTTTACATGAACCAATCAGAGTAGGGGTTTTTGAAAAGACGGCTTCTCTGATTGGTTCTCGTGGAATTAATCACGGTTAAAATTCAACCGTCTTGTGCGACCGGGAAAAAGTGTCGCTTTGAATCATTATTTCTGTATATATATAGGAGGTCTATGTAGAAGCAGAGATAAGGATATCCGTTTCGTTTCTCTATGGTTTGGTATTTGTTCTTCCGTGGTATCTGACACAAATGACAACGAAGGATCTGGGTGACTAAATGATCTATGACTAAAAAAATTCAAACCAAACTCAATTGAATATGATTCCTATATTATTATCTCATTATTATTATAATCATTAGTTATATTGTTTAGCATCTAGAGAATCATATTGTTTATAATTATATGTTTAGCATCATATAGTTTGCATCTAGAGAACAGATAGTGAGCCTATCCTTGGAGCATTAAAAAACTTGCAGCCAACAATATTTAGGAGGATCTAGAAATATCTTATATTGTTAACTAATACAAAAATATAACAAATCATGCAGGGAATATCCAAGCATAGATAAATTGGTTAGGCCTATATTCAATTTGACTGAACACATAGACAAACTCAAAGCACATAAGAAATTCAAACCAAGCTGAATTGAAAATAATCACAATCTTGTTTTCTATCCTAACCCATGACCGAGTGTTTCGAATGAGTATGGTACATACCTTCATTATGATGATGGTATTGAAGAGAAGATCTGTCAATGTTCTGAAACAGCAAGATTTGGAAGCTTCTGACTTTCTGAGTGTCGAGGTAGCAGTATTTATATCAAAATTCAACTACTGTATTATCGCAGAGGCTGTGAATAATCATCCGCTCTATTGTTCAGTTGATTAGATTCCTATTGAATGTTGATTAAATCTCTATTGGATTATGATTCAATTTTTATTGAATATTGCGTCAACCAGGAATCTTGATTAATGTCGATACTGTAATAAGTTATTCTATTGTTCTGTCAGAAAGGCTACGAATTCATTACTACTGTTGTTCAGTTGATTGGAATCCTATTCATTGAATTCTTATTGAATTATATGATCAGATTCCTATTGGGTGTTGCATCAGCCAGGACACTTGTTTAATGTCAATACTATAACGAATTCTTCTATTGTTTCGTTGAAAAGGCTGCGAATCCATCAGTACTATTGTTCAGTTGATTAGAATCCTATTGAATTATATATGATCGAATTCCTATTGGATGTTGCATCAGCCAGGACACTCGATTAATGTCAATACTGTAATAAGTTCTTCTATTGTTTCGTCAGAAAGGCTGCGAATCCATCAGTACTATTGTTCAGTTGATTGGAATCCTATTGATTGAATTCTTATTGAATTATATGATCAGATTCCTATTGAGTGTTGCATCAGCCAGGACACTTGATTAATGTCAATACTGTAACGAATTCTTCTATTGTTTCGTCAGAAAAGCTGCGAATCCATTAGTACTATTGTTCAGTTGATTGGGATCCTATTGATTGAATTCCTTTTGAATTATGATAAAATCCATATTGGATGTTGCATCAGCCAGTACTCTTGATTTATATCAATACTGTAAAAAGAGATTTTTCCATTGGTTTGTCACAAAGGCTGCCAATAATCACTGGTTATATTGTTCAGTTGATTAAAAACATATTGAATGAATTCCTATTGGATTAGTGATCAAATTCATATTGATTGTTGCATCAGCCAGGTCTCTTGGTTAACGTCAATACTGTAAAAATATAGTTTTCTATTGGTTTGTTACAATGGATGCCAATCACTAGTTCTATTATTCAGTTGATTAGAATCCTATTGATTGATTCCTGTTGAATTATGATCAAATTCATATTGAATGTGGCGTCAGCCAGGACTCTTGATTAATGTCAATACTGTAAATATAGATTTTTCTATTGGTTTGTCACAAAGGCTGCCAATAATCACTGGTTATATTTTTCAGTTGATTAAAAACCTATTGAATGAATTCCTATTGAATTATGATCAAATTCATATGTGAATGTTGCGTCAGCCAGGACACTCGATTAATGTCAATACTGTAATAAGTTCTTCTATTGTTTTGTCAGAAAGGCTGCGAATTTACTAGTTCTATTGTACAGTTGATTATATTCATAGTGAATGTTGATTGAATCATTGATTCATGATCAAATTCCTATTCAATAATGTGTCAGCCAGCACTCTTGATTGATATCAATACTGGGAATAAATTCTTCCATTGATTTATCAGACAAGCTTCAAATAATCAATAGTTCTATTGTTCAGTTGATCAGTATCCTACTGTTTATTGATTCAATTCATATTGAATGATGCGTCATCTAGAACTTATGCTTAATGTAAATAGGCGGAAACTCTGCTCATGTAACCAGAGCCCTACGAAAAAACATTCAACATGTAGAATTTTGATTTGAAAAACCAATATTATATCAGTATAAAATACCAATACAATACACAAAATACTGGATTTTTCTACTTTAATACTTTGACATGACATAACAACTACCTAATACTGTATGTTCTTAGCTCATGATAGATATAGTATAACATGACAAATATCAAGACAATATCTAATAAGAGAAGGTATTATTGTTTAATCGAAGTTATAACAGAAAAATTCGGGTCGATGTCAAACGAGGCAAACTTCAGAAGAGTCCTGCGACAGTCGTGGCCAGCGTCGGTAGAGACCTGCGACATTTGAGGCCAGCGACGGTAGAGGACTCCTGAAAAAGATTCCTCAAAAATGTCGCCTGCGCTAGGCTCTCCAGAATAGCAGACAGTACAAAAAGAAATATCATTTAATAGTATGGATTTACCAGCAATTGAGTAATATATTATATCCCATTATTCCCTCCATCTTATAAATAAGTATTGCAACTTTACAACTGTAGATATACCTTAGTGATTCTCATAAAAAAAAATTTCAAACTCGTAAATACCTATTTGATACTTGAATGTCAAATTCCCAGTACATTATAGATTACAAATCTATGTTTAAGAAATGATAGAGATTCAATTTCAGTGCGTTCTACGGAAGACAACATAATAAGATTAGAAAAATTCTCCTTGCTCTTCAGTTTTACAATGTAAACCCAATTTTCAAAATTATTATCAATAGAAAAAAAAGTGTTTGCAGCATATCTTTGGAACTTACTGAATTCTCATGTATTGAGGAGAACTGGATACTTTTCATCAGTAATTCGCAAGATCTTGAAAAATAGAGGAACATTTTCAATAATTCTTATTGGATAACACTGCCTCATGATGATGAAGATGTTACTGATCAGACAATCAATGAATTCTACAAATTCACAGAATTAAAACAATTGAATTGACAAATTAATGATGAGAAGGATATCCTTGTATATCATTACCGTTCATAGTAAGTGGCACAAACATAAACAAAACTTTGAACAGAGATATACCGATTGAGAGAGTGAGTGAGTGGGGAAATGAGTGGATGAGGGTAAGATAGATAGTAAACGAGAAAGAAAGAGAGAATGAGTGTGTGTGACAAATAATTGAGAACAGAAGGTATTACAAAAAGAAAAATCAGTTCAGATTGCTTCTCATGCAGATCACCATTTTTTGACTTGAATACGAGATCGATTGTGTTATTATGATAACAACGTAAAATTCACATATCATTTTTATAATTCTATGAAGATGAAGATGCAAACATCAACAATGAAGATGATGCATGTTAATGATTATAAGAGTTGAGTGTATGGAATATGGAATTGATGAAGCGGAATAGTTTGGAACGGTATTGATAGTATTTTGGATAGATTCAACTGCACTCAACCATTGAAAACTTCTCAGTTATTCCCAGTTCTTTGAGTCATATTAGATTGATGTTGTCAGTTAGCAGAATTTATTTGTATTGGTATTGTGCTGTCTTCA
>NW_024092550.1:0-15539 GCF_014356525.2 Nilaparvata lugens | reverse complement strand
ATTTTTGGATAGATTCAACTGCACTCAACCATTGAAAACTTCTCAGTTATTCCCAGTTCTTTGAGTCTATAATTAGATGATGTTGTCAGTTAGCAGAATTTTTGTATTGGTATTGTGCTGTCTTCAGTCTTCAGTCTTCCACCATGTCTGCTCATATTTCGAAAAGAGAAACATAACCTGAGATGTCGTGACATTAGCTCAGATAATATAAATCCTTGACCACAAATCGATTTCGTCTCTTTAGGAGAAGGGGATTATTCATAAGTAGAGCTTGTGCAAGAAGTGTGCGATGGTAAAAAAGTTCATTCGAAAAACGTCCGGTGGATGTGCAAGATCTTGCCGAGAAGAAAGTACCATAACTTAAAATGGTAGAAATAATAGAAAAGGTATATAACTTGAAGGCATTGAATAATATATTAACAGTATGTTTTACAATCGACAGAGATTGTATGTTGGTCTAAGTACTTGTTTTTTCATATTTTTCAAAGAAAAATGCAAAATTAAATTGGGGTGCTCAACACCCCAGTGTGCCACTGTGTTAGCATGAAGTAATTGTGTCTCTGTAGTTAACTTGACAATCAATCTGGTTTGAGACCAAGCATCTTTATTCTCGTAATTTAAGGTGCATTTTTGTTTGTGTGTAAATTTCTGCATTCGACAACGACAAGCATTGTTGACATTCATATTGTCCAAATTCCAAGTGGGCTAAAACAGCTGATCAAATAACTTTTCATCATATTGTCTTTATTATTAAAGAATGAAGCATTTCTAATAATATCAACAAATCGCCATTTAGAATTATAATAAGCTCAATTATAAGCTCAACCTGTCCCAATAAAACATAATTGAACATAATCTTTTAGGTTATTTTGACAAATTGAAATCTAGCCAATCTGAGATCCTCACCCTGTCGTGGTCGACGACGGCATTTACCCACAAACGAAAACCCAGCGTTAGTAGGAATAATTGATAAGCAACGAGTTGCAAATTAATCAAACAAACCCATTTCATTATAAAGAAAGGAAATAACGAAAATTGAAATTAGCAGAATGAGAAAACGGCAAGAGAAAAATCTACAAATTGAAAGGAGAGTAGATGTCTTAGCATTAGAGAAGAGTAGCTATAGCGAGGTTTACGTTGAAATGACAGTGGAGAGAGATTCGAGAACAACATTGCCGATTCTCTGCTTTGCCAATGCCTTCTATTGGATATAGCTGATACCGGTAAATCTGATGTAATATGAACTAACTGTCCATTCTATTAAAAAACGATCTATTATATCTTTTATACGTCAAGAAAATTATGTTCTTCAATGATAAGGTAATAAATCATCATAATATTGAGATTGCATATTTTGTTAATCAATTATATTATTCTACATCAACGGGGAACGATCTGGCAATGTTGAGGAGCAATAAAAAATATATATTATAAAGAAAAGCTCCAATTTGGAATCATGGCTACTAACACTTTCTAAGCTCCGCCCTACTCTCTTCTGATTGGGCAACAGTGTGTTTCTTGAATCTGCCGGTAGGTTGCAGCAGCTACAAGGTTGCAGCAAGTTTTTCTCCATCATTCTTCTTCTTCACCTTCTTCTCTCCCTTCTTCTCCTCCTCCTTCTTCTCATGTTTCTTCTCCTCTTTCAACGCTCTGTGGCAGAGAGGACATGAAGATCTAACTCCGTCATACCTTATACCTTATACCTTCTTCTTCATAGGATCTTTGGCTTCATGTCATGAATAAAATAGAATAACAAAAAACACTTACTGATCAAGGCAATTAATGGAGGCAAAACTCATTTACTTTTATTGAAGGCAATAAATCAGTCAAATCAATCTTCTTCTTCAACTTTTTTCTTCATCGTCTTCTCCTCCTTTTTCTTCCTCGTATTTCACTTTTTTGTCTTCTCCTTCTTCTCTCTCTATTCTTCTTCTTTTTCTCTTCCTCCTGGTTCTTCACCTTCTCCTTCACCTTCATCATTTTCATTTCCTTTACTATTTCTATCTTCTTCTTACTCTCCTATCTCCTCCTTCGCCGTCTCTTCCTCCTCTGTCACCTCCTCATTCTCCTCCTGTTACCTATTCTTCATAGTTTTCTCCACCCTCTCCTTCTTTTCCCTCATCTCCTTCATTTTCTTCTTCTTCCTCTTCTTCTTCTTCTTCCTATTATTATTTTTCTCCTTCTTTTCCTTCTTCTTCTCCTTTTTCTTTTTTTTCTTCCTCTTCTTCTTTTTCTTCTTCTCCGTCTTCTCATCCTCCTTATCACTCTTTTTTTGTCTTCATCCTCTATTATTCCAATCTTCTTTTATTTCTCGATCTTATCCTTCAACCATTCAGGAACACACGCCCAAAAAATTAGAGATGAAAACTTTACTGATTTTCGATTCAATGTATTCTATGAATGTTGACGTTGCAGTATTACATCAACGATTCCTGATTTTAACATTTGGTTCGATTTGATTTGATATTTCAAATTTGTAGTTTTAAACATGTATTTATACTATATTTTCTTGTTTTTCTAGCGTGGATTTACGCGGCAGAGACGTGGCGTCAGGCAAGCATTGGGCCGACGCAGCTTTGGGCGGTCGCGGACATTACAGCGTCGAGACGCCGCGGTCCTACCTCACCCTGACCAGGGTGCAGGCCACTGATGCTGGCAGTTATAAGTGTAGAGTCGATTTCGACCACTCACCCACGCGCAACTCCCTCCTCAACCTCACTGTCATAGGTATGTCAACCTTCAAAACTACTAGCCTATTTATTTTATGTATTTCATCAATCAACTCCATGCAGCCTTGGGCAAACCAAGGATCTATCCTAGTAGGGACGTTTTCCAAGAAATGAATGTTCTCACCATAAGACAGCAATATATAAAAAACTTAATCCTTTCTATTAATAAAACTAAACATTTACCAACAATCCGTGCTCTCAATTACAACACTCGTCCATCGATTACAATGAGATTCATGGTCAGATTCTCCAGACTTTCAGTAAGTAGAAGACAGTATGAACACAACTGCAATATGCTGATTAATATGATTCCCTTAAACTTATTCACCCATAAAATAAACAAAAAACTTACAAAAGATATTGATGAATGGTAAAAGCTAGAATATTTTTCAAAATAGACTTTTAGTCATAAAGTTACACATAATAGCAATTACTGCCGGTAAAATGAGTACAACTGGGATTTCAGTTATGTTATATGTAATTTATTTTTATTATTTCTAGAATATATATTCTGAATTTCTGTATGATGTACCCAATTATTATGTGAATTTGTAATTGTAAAAATCTTGTATATATGGCAAATAAATTGAAATGTATGTATAATATATATAACTTTAGTACATAACTTGGATGATTGAAGTAGATACTTTCTAGAAACATTGGGCCCGTTCTGTGTACATGGGTCCGATTCACAATTTACCAGGTAAAAAATTCCGCGTTCCATGGGAAGAGTTTTGACAGATTCTGTACCAGAAACCAGTTACAGTTCCAAATTCCTGCCCCACAGTCGAAGCGTGGTAAATTGTTCGACCTGTTACAGTTCCAACTATCTGAGCTCTCATTGGTCGATTATTGTAGTCTGCTTGCTTCTCTGCGCATGCGCTGATTGTTTGTTTACCATAGCATAGCCATAGAATACATAACCAACAATCAAATCAAATCAAATTCTTTTATTCCTCATCCAAAAAACAATACAACAAATATAAATAAATTCTGTCACCCACACTATCAGAAAAATGTTTACAATACAATAATGTTACTTACAAAGCATAATCATAATAATAAATATAATAATAATAAAGCATAATAACATAAAGACTTTCTATTCTACCATTAATGTTTATTATTCCTCTAATAGTGCAAGCTGACAGGCCGTCTTAAAGGAATTTATCCCTGCATGGACCTAAGGCTTGAGCAGGATGAGCCCCCATCAGTCAGCCTGACGAGAATGAAATTTTATTATCAAATTACATATAAATTCATAATTTATATTGGAAAAGGATGTTGACGTATCCTAAGATATTGAGAGGAGGACAGGGAAAACTCGAAATGAGAAACAAAGCACACCCCGACTATGTTGGATTTCAATTAGAAAAAAAATAACTGTAGAGCTATTATAGGAGTGATACCTAATTGAAATTCTAATAAATAATTATGAATTGAATGAGGAGCAAAAATTACCTTAAGTCTGATGCAAGACACTAAACTCATAAAAAGATTATGAAAAAAAAACTATCTGTAGGATGAGATTATAAGTTCCTCTGATTCATCCAGACCGAGGACTGATAATAACCAGTGTGTGTTCTTTTTGAATGTGTCAATAGACAAAGATTCAAATAAGTTCAAGTTGGCAAATCTACTGGAAATGTTCCTATAAAGAATTTGTGAAATATATGAAGGGTTGGTAGTTGAGTAAGTTCTGTGCAAATAAGTGGATGAGACAGTTGTATTCTGTGAGTAACGGGTGTTATAAGAGTGTGAGACTACTGAAAAGATTGAGTTTTGATGTTTGTACATGTGAATAAGAAGAACTTTTATAAAAATTTGTCTTACTGTAAGAATAGATGTTTCATTAAATAATAAATCTGACGGATGAAATCTTGATTTCTTGAAGGCTACCTTTATGACTTCTCTCTGTACCACAGCAATATTATGATGAATATATATTATGAATATTATGATGAATTAATATTATGATGTTTGATAACCATTCATTAAATGAATTAAATGAAAAGTTTAGTGTAATGGAATGAAAGAAATGCACACTTTTCTAGACGGTCAGTTTGTAAAAAAGCCTTTCTTCATTCACACAGCTAGTAAACGAATCAACTTTATATGTGCGCGCCAAAAGCTTGAACCAACGATTTTGAAATGGCGTTCCATGGGAACATTTTGCACTAGTCACGTGATGGAACAATTTACGATTGGAACAGGAACAATTTACTGTACACAGAACGTACACATTAATGAACTACTAAATTCCTCCTTGCCTTTTACCTCTTTTACCTTGCCTTTTACCTCTCTTTACCTTGCCTTTTACTCTCTTTTACCTTGCCTTTTATCTCCTCATAGCAACCTCTAATATAGGTATGGTATTAGAGGTGGCTATGCTTTTACCGAATATTTAGTATCACAATATTATTATAATCACAATTTTTGTTTGATAAAACATGCGTCATAAATTATTTGGATTGTTTTATTCGTGGTTGAATACAATTTTGACCTATTATGGAATTGGATTCAGTTGGTAATTTGCGAAGTTTGTGTATCATTGATGAAGGAGATTCATGGAATAACTAGAAGCAGGAATAGAAAAATTAGCTCTCTGGATGAATAAGTTCTTTCCTTCTACCTTCTGAGTAGCTCTCTATCGATTGAGGAAAATGTGGTACAAGTACATAATAATTGGTGAATAGTCATATCTAGTCAAGTTATCAAGTTATCATATTATCAAGTTATATTTTAAGAGTGGTTGATGAAATTAGACTCTAATCTATTCGTGAATTGGACCCGAGTACATAATAAGGAATGTTTATTATAGATTATTTTTAATAGATTATTATTCCCCTGTTGAATAACATATTATCTGTACATTTCAAAAACAACTTCGCCCCAAATCCTTGAACCTAAAACCGAGATCACCTGAAGCAGAAAGTAGTTCTATTATAACAATTGAATCGAATGTACCTGCTTGAAAATCTTAGCCTTTCAAATTTCCCGCGAAATAAGAATAGGAATAGTGTGCTTGGGAAATGGAGGCGACCAAGCTCCAGAAATCTGCCTTAGTCAGCAGAAAGAAGGCACCGGATTGGCCGCTCAATCGATAGACCTATAAAAATTTATTCCCTCGCCAGACCGTTTGGGAAATGGCGGATTTTGCCTGGAATCTCGCTAAGTGCAGGACGGGTCCTTGGTCACCAGAAGTCGTCGCTTTCTTCTTTCTTTTCTTATTCTTCTCCTTCTTCTTCTTCTTCTTCTTCTTCTTCTTCTTCTTTTTCTTCTACTTCTTCTTCTTTTTCTTCTTCATCTTCGTCTTCCTTCACTTGTCTTCTTCTTCTTCTCTTCTTCTTCTTCTTCTTCTTCTTCTTCTTCTTCTTCTTATCTTCTTCTGCTTCTTCTTCTTTTTATTCTCATCTTCTTCTTCTTCTTCACTTCTTTCTTCTTCTTCTTCTCTTCTTTCTTCTTTTTCTTCTTCTTCTCTTCTTATTTTTCTTCTTCATCTTCTTCTTCCCACTTTGCTTCTTCTTCTTTTTCTTCTTCTTCTTCTTCTCCTTCCTCTCCTACTTCTCTTATTTTTCCTACCTCTCAATTTTACTCAGCATCAATATTAAGGTGACCCTGCTGTTCTTACTCACTTCTCATTTATACAAGCTGAATATGAAACGATTACGAATAAGAAAATCTTGTCTCCGAATAGTATCGAAATACATTCAAAACAATCATACATAACAAATAATTATTATCATGAAAGCAATTTAAAATCTCGCATGAATATTCTTAGCAACTTACTATCACAACAAGAAATCAAGATAGAATAGGATATTGTTATACCATTAAAATTGATTGTATGACACCGTAGTGAGGTCCACGATATGGCAGTAGTGAGTAATGGGAATCATTTTTGCAAATTCTCTGCCTTGCCTATCATTTTCTTCTATAAAGATATCTGATGTAATTACTGTACATTCTTCATAAAAAGTATTCAATTGTATTATTATTCCTCAGACACTATTTTCCAATTATTAAAATTCATAAAATTCAAATTAAATATTTTGCTAATTGATATAATTCTACATTGTTGAATAACGATCTGGCAACTTTGCAGGGCTGGGAAAGGTAGCACTATATTGTTGTGATTGATAGACAGGGATAGCAACACCAACGTTTATCAATACTGCCTTATAACGTGGACTTCAATGTGTTGTTATTGCTAAAAATCAATAAGATGATTTGTTTATGTTCTTGGGGGGACGGATTGATTGATTGAGTACTTTATTTATGCAGATTACAATATATACTGGCTTATACACTTATATACAATAGCTTACAATACAGCAAAATTATAGATGAATTTACAAAATATAAATTAAGAAAATAATTATTGAGCTGTATATGAAAAAAAATCAGTTTATAATAACTATAGATGAAATAGATAATATTGTTATGCATCCACATAAATAGGCGGAGCTTTGGTCATATCAACGTCCATTCTTCGGAGAGAATGTTATTCAAAAATTTTCTTCGGATTCAGAGATCCCGAAGTTCAAAGAAATCACACGTCAACCGGAGCTTATTGTGTGTCAATAAGATGGTTGATTCTTTTGAAGCAATTTTTATTAATGGATCAGTCGGATATTCTCTACTGGACCAAGTTTTGTGGAGAATATCAAAAATCGTATCCAAAGTCACTAAGATAATTTTTCCAAAGAATGAATTTCAATTCTTAAATCTGTAAGATCATTCTCAAAGGAATTTGTCACAGATAATTGCGTATTATCTCTAATCTGGAACGGTTTCACTTCCGCCATTTTCACTCGGCCATTGAAGAGTTACATCTGCTGATCACATAGATAATTGCGCTCATTATCGGGAAATTAATGGTGATATTTTCCGGGCTGAGCGATTTATTCGAGGCTTTACATCAGATCAGCCCTAATACAACCTTAATAGCTTTTCGGCCATATAACGAGCTGCTTTCCAGTTTTCCTATTTCTTTGGTATAAGGTCTCTGCAAACTCAATCGTTTCTTGTGCTATAAATCTCAGCGGAACCCACCAAACGAGATGGAGGAAGAGGAAGAGGTAGAATGAAGAAAAAGAGAAGAGATGAGATGAAGATAGGAAGAAGGAAAGAGATGGAGGAAGAGAAAGGAGAGAGATGGTGATTGAGAGAAATAAAGAGTTGATGATAGAGAAAAGGAAAGAGATGGTGGGAGAGAAAAGGAGTGAGATGGAGGAAGATAGAAGGAAAGAGATGGATGACGAGAGAAGGAAAGAGATGGAGAAAGAGAGAAGGAAGGATATGGAGAGAGAGAGAAGGAGAGAGATGGAGAAAGAGAGAAGAGTGATAGAAAGAGTATGAGAGTGAGTGGGTTAGAGGAGGGGAGTGAGTGAGTGAGGTGGTGGGAGGGAGAGAGAGTAAGAGAGAGAGAGAGTGAAGGAGAGATGGAGAGTTGGAGAGAAAATAGGAAGGAGGAACAAAGAAAGGAGATGTGCGAGGAACTGGAGAGGGGGAAAGAAAGGATAGAAAAGAAGATGGAATGTGAGAGAGTAAGAGTGAGAAAAAGAGCTGGAGAGAAAGTAGAAAAATTAACGTTTGAAGGAGTGAAAGTGGGGAAAGGAGACGAAAAAGAGAGAAGGAATAACAGAAAGAAAGAGGGAGGTAATAGAAGAGTGTTAGGGAGAGAGAGCAAGAAAAATATAAAGTAGGAAGTAGGAAGGAGAGAGACAGAGAGAAAACATGTAGTCTAAGGAACGAACGAGAGGAGAGGTTACAAAGGAAGAAGGTATTAGATTAGAGAGTTCACTTTTTGTGTAGTTTGAGAAGTTGATATTGTGGTAATTATTCATATTAAATAAAAATACTAAAAAATTGTCAAAAACCACAGTTCATTGATAGTTAGAACGATCGGTTTCAGTTGTTACACCATTGTCTATCTCTGATAAACAATGAGAGATTGACAGATGGTTTATCAGAGACTGACAATGGTGTAACAACCGAAACCGGTCTCTCTATATATCTATCAATAAATCTGTGGTGATTTGATAATTTCTCAGTATATTTATTTAATTAGAGAGTTCTTTATTCGTGTATATTACAATATTTACTGACTTATAGACTAATTTACATTAAATTGTATTGCTAATTATTATTCAACGAATTTCACAAAGTAGTCTATGGAAAATTAATCCAGGAGAATAACAGTTGAATGCAATTTGAATAACAAAAATTATAATATTGAGATGTAACTTCATAAATATGTGGTGTTTCAACAAATATATTGTCGATTTTTGAAAAAAGATATCAAATAATATCCTTCTCATCAACACACGACCGGAATCTCAGAAAGAGATAGAGAGATAGATAGATTGATGCCTTTTATTTACAATTTCAAAAGTTATGTGGGCGAAATTGAGGCAATAAGAGCCCCCTCTTCCACTTAACCCACAAAATAGAGAAAGAGTGACAAAGAGAGAGAGATTGATTGATTGATTGAGTACTTAATCTATGTAGATTACAATATATACTGGATTATACACTTATATACAATAGCTTACAATACAGCAAAATTATAGATGAATTTACATAATATAGACTAAGGAAATAATATTGAAAGTATATGATATGAAAAGTAATTCGTAATATGATAACTATGGGTAATTATTGTTATGCTTACATAAATTGGCGGAGCTTTGGACATATCAATGCCATTCTTCGGAAAGAATTAAAAATATCCTCCCCACTAATAGACTGATTAGAGAGAGAGAGAGAGAGAGAGAGGAGAGAGAGAGAGAGTGAGTGGAGAGATTGCCTGTAGTAAATAAAGTGAATTAAATGAGAATAATAAAGTAAACAAGTAATAGTGGATAAGAGAGCAGAAAGAGAAGAAGAGAGAGCGTGAGTGTGAGAGAGAGAAAGAGAATTATCCAATATTATCTTGAAAAGGTATTATTGAAATTTTTAATGGCGTTGTTGAATGAACAGTGGAATATCCACTCTCATTTCGAGGGTTAGGAAAATACGCCTAATAAGTCCGAATTCAACCTCCGAACCAATCTATTGATTAGTGATTTTGACTTTGAACTCTTATGTAAGGATATTAAACCTACAGCCCAAACGTAATGATCCTAAGCCCAGACCTATATCCGTCTAATGAGCTTATTAGGCATCAAAGGAGAAACAATGAATACACTTTTTTTATTCTGAATATATCAGTTAGAGTATTGAAATTTTTCGACAATAATAATTTTTTTCAGTGCTTATTTATTTATTTATTTATTCGTTGATATAATTACAAATCATATGAATATGATGGGGATAGAACAACAGGCATTGCCCAAAACTATTCTGTTCCCAAATTTTGATGAATAATAAAATGTCCGAAATAATAGGTCATGTTCTTACTGAGAAATTTAAAGTTCAAAGTTCTGTTCAAGAATATATATTAGCTAGAAATTTTGAATTTAGAATGATTAAAATACCAAATTATAGTCAAATTTTGCACTTAATATCACCGCACTTTGAATAAATTAAGTTATATCAGAAAATTTTGAAGCCAAAAATATACACACAACTTTCAACTAGGCACAGCTGTTAATTCCGCTTATGGCGTTATTTATCACAGATATTCTAAATGTGGGGTTTGAAATGGGGTTTATATTGAATGAAAGGATTGTCTTAATTGATAAAATGTTTTCAACAATGAATTTAAATCATTTTGTTGTATCTAATAAGAGTTTCAAATCCAAATCAATGTATTCCCAGCACATTAGAAACAATAAACAATAAAACAATCACAATAACAGCTACAATGGATGAAAAACAATAAAAATAATACAAAATTATTATTAAACGAAAATCCCAATTAAATGCTGTGAATTTCCATCTATCTGTTTACGCTGTTGTCAATATTTTGTAGTAGCAGAAATCTACGGGGTGATTTACAGCATTTAATTGGGATTTTCGTCTAGTAATAATTATTCATTGATTTGCATTTGGACAAATGCAACTTCCAATTTATTGTCATATAACACAATTGCTTGAATGACGCGGTGTGTTAGAAAAATGAGTAGAAAATAGTTGTCCTAATAGCATTTATATTTTTATTAATTTATCAAAATTTGGGAATGAAATAGATTTGGGCCAAGCCTGTTGTTCCTTCCTAATCATTTTTATATGATTTGTGATTCTTTCCACGAATAAAAATAAATAAATAAGTTCACTGGCAACAACCATCAACAACAGTGGACTTTACCAGAGAAAGATTATTGAAAACATGATGATTATTGAAAGATAAAAACATGGAGTACCCTTTTATATAAAACATTTCTCACCTTTAAAACATTTCAAACCACTAGTTTCGGCCTTATTCATTATTTTTGGTTTTTATTCAAACTTGAAAATGGCCACAGTAGGCCGAAGTCAGTTGTTTGAAATGTTTAAAAGTTTGAAATGTTTTAAATGAAAGGGAACTCCATGTTCTTAGATTGTTTTTGAAAATTTTAATAAAGTAGCTCCTACAAGTGGAGTGATTACAGAGGAAAGAAACTTCAGACTGTTTAATTCTATGACTAGACTGTATTTAAATAGTCGACCATCTTTATAATATAAAAGCGAAATGGCACTCACTCACTAACTGACTGTTTCACTCACTCACTCACTCACTCGCAGAACTAAAAATCTACCGGACCAAAAACATTCAAATTTGGTAGGTATGTTCAGTTGGCCCTTTAGAGGCGCATTAAGAACGGATTTGGAAAAAAATCCAAAGATTCGCCCAAAATCTGCGTTTTTCCAGCGTTTTCAAGCGTTTTCTCAGCTTTATCGAGAATAAATGAACAGAAAATGTTCAAATTCCGTACAGAAGCTTAGCTAGGTTGTAATAATGTTGTGTTAAAAGGAATTTGCAATAACGTCAAAGATACGCCCAAAATTAGCGTTTTTCCAGCGTTTTTGCTTTCTCTCAGATTTATCGAGAAGAAATTGTTCGAATTTAGTACAGAAGCTAAGCTAGGGTGTAATAATGTTGTGTTACAAGGAATTTGAAATAACGCCGAAGATACGCCCAAAATTAGCGTTTTCTAAATTATTCATCAAGTAATAGACAGAATATGTTCAAATTTGGTACAGAGGTTTAGCTAGGGTCTAAAAATTTTGTTATGAGGTGACTTTGATATTTCATCAAACATACGCCCAAAGTCAACGTTTTTCTCAGCTTTTCTGCATTTCTCAGTACTTTGACGTTCTGATGGGATGAAGCGAGCCCGTTGATTTCATTCTTGGACGATCCAGTCGGGGGTTCAGGGGGCGGAGCCCCCTGGCTAGACGGATATGGCGAGGGAAGCGAGCCTGACGGCTAGTAGCTCTATATTTATGAAAATAGTGTTGTGATTCTGTGATTCTGTTCCATACAAAACTCTGTAAATCAATCCATAGTATCTGTTGGCCTTCCACATTGCAGTTTTTGATTAAACCTGCTCCTATATATTTTGTAATGGTTTAATCACAGACCATTATATATTTTCCCCACTCTATCCGTTACATATATTCTATAATAGATTGTTTTCAAACGTCCCTTCATATTTTCCTAGCTACTTTCCCATTATTATTCTCGAGTTCCGACTATGTTAGATTGTAGATACTCCACACACTCGACTCTTCATCTCGTTTCTAGGAATCTTCTCCAAGATTGTAGTTTCAACACAAACAACACTTCCTCTCTCTCTCTCAAACACTCTCTCACTCCCTCTCGGTCGTCTTCCCCATGATTTTTCTCATTCTCCATCTTCCTCCTCTTATTCCACTCCTCTGCTGTTTCAACACACCCTCTCTCACTCTCTCTCTCTCTCTTTGGTAGAGAGTTAGTGGGGAGGATATTTTTAATATTCTTCCCGAAGAATGGACATTGATATGTCCAAAGCTCCGCCAATTTATGTAGATGCATAACAATTCAATTATTATCTATAGTTATTATATTACAAATTGCTTTTCCATATTATCATAATAGTTCAATAATTATTTTCTTAGTCTATATTATGTAAATTCATCTATATTTTGCTGTATTGTAAGCTATTGTATATAAGTGTATAGCCAGTATAATATATTGTATCTACATAATAAAGTACTCAATCAATCAATCAATCCGCCTGTCTGGGTAGAGGAGTAAATGGGAAGGATATTTTTAATATTCGTTCCAAGGAATGGACATTTACATGTCCAGAGCTCCGCCAATTTATGTAGATGCATTACAATATTATCTTGTATAGTTATTCCAAATTGCTCTTATTTCATATCATTGTACAGTTCAATAATTATTTTCTTGATCTATATTATGTAAATTCATCTATAATTCTGCTGTACTGTAAGCTATTGTATATAATAGTAAAAGCCAATATATATTGTAATCTACATAAATAAAGTACTCAATCAATCTCTCTTTCTCATGTATTTCGAAATACTTGATCAAGTACTGGGTGGGGCCATGATGATTCTTGTATAGTAAAGCTTGAGATAATAGCACCTCGACAAAAGAGTCAAGAATATATTTTCTTGATAAATAATATATAAATGAATGATCATTATCAACAATAAACAGCAAATAATATCACATATAACCCGGGATGACTTGAATCTTGCTATCTACCATAGAAAACCGTGAACATATGAAAATTGGCCACTCTGTGGCTCTATCATTCCCAATTACTATATTATTGTGAATTGCACACTGGCATGACCAATACGAGGATGAATTTGAGTAACAATAACTGGTCTTTTATAATAAATATTAGACCAATTCAAGTGAGAATGACCACTCTTCTAGAGAGTGAAAGAGTCTACCTGTCTTCTAGAGAAAAGTACTACTGATTAATCTATGCCATCTGCCTTACTTCCACTCACTCCATCCCGTGCTTCGCGTCATCATCTTGATTCCGCACACAACAGCAGATAGACGTATGCAGACAGACATACCAAATTAAAAAACCTGCATGCAGACGGGAGCATACACATATGAGGACGTCTTTGTACATTGCAACCTTCGAACTCCTGGGGAATCGACCATTAAATCTATTTCGACTCTGATTACTTCCACTAAATCTTGTAATTTACTCATAGACCTGGTTGCCCAAAAGCCGACTGAATTCTAACCGTGATTAATTTCACGAGAACCAATCAGAGAGGCCGTCCTTCCAATAAAACCTTCCCTGATTGGCTCTCGTGGTATTAATCACGGTTAAAATTAAACCGGCTTTTGTGCAACCGGCTCATAGAGGCCCAGTTTGTAGGACACTTGTTAAAATAATGTAGCAATAAACCATTATTATTCCCATTCTACAGGCTTCAATGATCCATTGGATTGAATATATGAATGTCCTACAGTGAGGGCCACGTTTGGTATTGCTATGATATTATACTAAATGGTATTGCTATCCTTGTCTATAATTCAACAAAGCTGATAGCGCTATCTCTTTCTTGCTTGCTCTGTTGCCTGATCGGCTTTTAACAATGTAGAATTAATAATTAACTAACTAGATATTTCATCTTAATTATTACAAAATATAATTTATTGCTCAATAAAATATAATTGATTATTTTAAACGAGAATGAACAATTAATATTACATACTTTACATGTACTTCAGTAATTACTTACTTAATTACTTAATTAATACTTTACATGTGATCAAGGAAGTCATCAACCGCTGGGTCCCTGTCTTTGAAGAACTCTGGTATTGTCACTCGCACAGTGTAGTAATTCTCCAGCTTTGTCTTGGCCAACTCCAGGAGGCCCGTTTCACAAAGTTACAAGTAGGTTACAAGTCTTGGCCATGGTTTTGGAGAACAGCACTGATTACTAGTGTTTCACAAAAGCAGAATTGTAAACTTGTAGTTACAATGAATTTCTATAAGTTCACAAGTGATTTGCTTGTTACGAACAAGTGTTTCACAAAGATTTTCATTGTAGCCAACAATTTTTGTCGAAATTACTTGTTTGTAACTATGAAATTTCTACCCAAGTGGAAAGCTATGTAAAGGATTTACAAGTGATCATTAAAATGATTTTAAATATTCAATAAATATTTCTAATAATCAAAAATGCACTATATTCCTCTAAAATTCATTATTTTGGAAATATATGCATCAGGAAAATGAATTTAATGAATTTCCAAAATAGTTATTAATGTGTCACCTCATAGGTTATGTGTACTATAGTATATATACACAGTATATATAGTATACATTATATATAGTACATTTACTATATATATATATACAGAGTACATATACTGTGTAGGTTACAAATTCAGCAATAAATGAAGTAGACTGTACAAAAAACATTATATTGCTTTCAAATATTTTCAAAGTAATTATTGAAAAGTACAAGTAACCTTTATAAAGGATGAAAAAAGGAAATCATGAAAATAGGTTATGTTTACTATTGAAGTACTTGTAGACTTGTAAAATTGTAAACTTGTAAACTTGTAGATCATAATTTTTTGTGAAACGTGAGTACTTGTAAACTTGTAACTACAAGTACTAGTTCGTAACCATGGTTGGTAACAATACTTGTACCTTTGTGAAATAGGCCCCAGGTTGTTCTTACAGTTGAACAGGAATGACTAGTAGACTGTCAAAAAAATTCTAAATTTACGTTTCTCCACTCACCTCTTCTCATCACCAGTTGACTTGTGCATTCACTGTGCTTCTTCTCTTTCTCAGGTTTTCCCTCTTATATTGTAAAAAAAAACTGTTCTTCATTTCACTCTGTATTTCAAATTTATTTTACCATTAGGCTATTCTTAGTCATTTATTA
>NW_024092549.1:0-14510 GCF_014356525.2 Nilaparvata lugens | reverse complement strand
TTTGTCGAAATTACTTGTTTGTAACTATGAAATTTCTACCCAAGTGGAAAGCTATGTAAAGGATTTACAAGTGATCATTAAAATGATTTTAAATATTCAATAAATATTTCTAATAATCAAAAATGCACTATATTCCTCTAAATTCATTATTTTGGAAATATATGCATCAGGAAAATGAATTTAATGAATTTCCAAAATAGTTATTAATGTGTCACCTCATAGGTTATGTGTACTATAGTATATATACACAGTATATATAGTATACATTATATATAGTACATTTACTATATATATATATACAGAGTACATATACTGTGTAGGTTACAAATTCAGCAATAAATGAAGTAGACTGTACAAAAAACATTATATTGCTTTCAAATATTTTCAAAGTAATTATTGAAAAGTACAAGTAACCTTTATAAAGGATGAAAAAAGGAAATCATGAAAATAGGTTATGTTTACTATTGAAGTACTTGTAGACTTGTAAAATTGTAAACTTGTAAACTTGTAGATCATAATTTTTTGTGAAACGTGAGTACTTGTAAACTTGTAACTACAAGTACTAGTTCGTAACCATGGTTGGTAACAATACTTGTACCTTTGTGAAATAGGCCCCAGGTTGTTCTTACAGTTGAACAGGAATGACTAGTAGACTGTCAAAAAAATTCTAAATTTACGTTTCTCCACTCACCTCTTCTCATCACCAGTTGACTTGTGCATTCACTGTGCTTCTTCTCTTTCTCAGGTTTTCCCTCTTATATTGTAAAAAAAAACTGTTCTTCATTTCACTCTGTATTTCAAATTTATTTTACCATTAGGCTATTCTTAGTCATTTATTATATTCTATTTTATAGCCAACCAAAATTACCTCATAAAGAGAGGCTTTTGTTCAATTAATGAATGTAAATAAAGCTTTTATTATAACGTCTTTTAGAACAGTAGAACCTCATCAATGTCTTCCCATTACTACCAACTAACAGAAAATGCAAAAAAAAAATCCTTTATTTTTGGACATAACAAGTTTTGAAAATGGGTGACTCAAGTTATTCCCAGGAACATAGAAATATTAGATGAAACATTAAATGTTCAAAATTTGATTTTTATGTTTTTTTAGAATAAATTATATCTCAAAAACTATTAAAGATACGGTGTTTTCGCTTGCATTTTTGGATTCCTCGACTTTCAAAACATACAGATAATTATGCTATTAGCTCAAAATGTGAAAATTTGCAGTTACAGCCTTTTAGCTTAGAGGGCAGCATATTGAATGCAACTTTTTTTTTTTAAATAGGAAGGTGGTCATGCGATACATGATTTCGATACGAAATTTTAAGAAAAAAAGAATGGCGAAAACCGCATATCAATATCTCAAACCGTTCAGAAGATATTCACATAATTAATCAATATCATGCATATCATAAATGAAATAGATAAGTGGTATTGATTAATAATGTGAATATCTTCTGAACGGTTTGAGATATTGATGTGCGGTTTTCGCCATTCATTTTGTCTTGAAATCTTGTATCGAAATCATGTATTGCATGACAACCTTCCCATTTAAAAAAAAAGTTGCATTCAATATGGTGGATCCAAGATGGCGGACCAGATTTTTTAAGTCATAGTAAAGTAGTATTTTCAATTTGAGAGGGATCCCCAATCACACCCACCATGAAATTACCTTTATGTATGAGATATTAAGCCGTTCTCGGACTTTTCACCCACTCTGTATATGATTACACACTCAAATAAACTGGAATATCATCATTTTACCACTACTGAATAAATAAGTTGCATGATTAGGCCTACTGGCAGGCTGCACTGCTTGAAGAGAGCAATAATTTATCTTAAGCAAGTTTTGAGCTACAAACTCCCTAAATGCAATAATGCCTATTATTTTGCCTGAAATCTTATGATACAGGAAATGTGCATTTACCATGGCTGTGTTGCATAGCAGCTCAATTGCCACCTTCCTGTACCATTTTATGCTTTTCCTCACGGGACTTGAATAGCTTTTGATTTGCTCTGACAAATCAATAAAAGTTTTTGCTGCGTTATAATCAATATTAGTCTACATTTGGTTTCATGACAGGACTTCTTCTTGTTTAAACCTCGACCAGTTCTGGAACATGTTTCGTGGTGAGAAATAAAACATCCTTCTTATCATGCCACTTTCCTACAATTATTTTATTGTTGCTTTGCAAAGCACACATCTCCCCTTCTTTCAGTTTTTTCCCTATTACAGTTGATGGGTTGTGCTTTCTCCTAGAGCGCAAAGTGCCTACAAGGTGAGTCTTTTTCTCAAGTAACCTACAAGCTAAATCTACAATTGTGTAGAAATCGTCTGTGAATAAGGTTCTATGAGTGTCAAACAGTGGAGTCATGAGCTCCATCACTGTGTTGAAGTTACATCCCTAGCTGACATTTCTTTCCCTGCAAAAACCTTCAAATTCCAGGTTACCCCCCAGCTGCACACACTTTATATAATTTGACACAATATTTGAATCTTTTCCCTGGCACATATTGCCGAAAATGCAAGCGTCCACGAAAAGGGACCATGTTCTCATCTATACAGACATCTGCTGAAAATAAAAAGCATTTATTTTTGAAAATTTTAATTCAACCTATCAACTAATTTTCTTATTTTATACAACTTATCATTTCCATCTCTGTCATCATTAGCTGAAATGCAGCAAACTTAGAATTAGCTCAAACTTATTTATAGACATAGGTTGTGAAATTTTATTCGATTACAAAACATTTTTAGACCAGTAATTGGAAATTTCTGGTTTCTTATCCAGTCCCATCCAAATAAATTACTCCAAGAAACTTTTTCAAATCACACACATCAATATCGTTCCATAACGTAAGTCTGGCTGAAGGGCCTAATGTTTCAGTTGTCATACCATGGACTATTTCCTGGTCTGCTTTCCTGTTCGTTTCTTCAACAATAAAATTTAGCAGATCATCATCGATTAGCTGAAGAACAATGTTAGCTGGATCAACTTCTGGATTGCATGAGTCTAGGAATTCATTGGTTACCCCACAAACATCATCAAATATGAATTCAGTCAGATTTCCTTCCATATCAGACCACATTATGTTGAAATCAGGAGCATGAGCACCATCATTATCTATCACATCTGGGATAGGAGCATTTTGGTCATTTATGTTACTTGAATTTCTATCACTTTCATCAGACGAAGAAGTGGATTCATTCAAACGCCTTCGTTTTGAAGTACACTGAGTTTTTTTTTCGAAAATACTGTCACTTGAGTCACTGTCAGAGTTATTGTAGGTTGGATCACAATCACTATCAACAAATTGTTCTAAATACTTATCATCAGATGAAGAAGTGGCAAGAAATTCTTCAACCTCTATTTGATTCATTTCAAAATATATTTATTAGCCTCAATAAACTACTAACAAAACATAATATCACTCAATAGGTCTAACGCAATCGTTTTAGCATCTCCAACCACATCAAATGAACTCAAGCCCCTACCATCCCTATACTGCTGTACAGGCCTGAACTCCGCAAATTGAAAGACAGCATCGTCGACATATTCAGGGAGCTTCCAGGCGGCTAATTCAAAATCCGTTTTGGAAGAAATGGGATAACGTAAACTGACTGTTTAATCACACAAAACCATAATAATATATTTTATATCAAATTCACCGCGATAATGCTTCAAAACTTGTAATTACAGTAATTTTTACTATTATTATAAAGTTATTGATAAATCGTACACCTTATTGTTTCAAGTTACAGCCTTTATTTGATTGGTAGTTTTTTGAACTAGAGGTACCTACCTCACAATCCTGGGTTTGTTTCAGTTTCAATGATCGTATAATAGATACATAGCCTACAAAATGAACTTTGTAGAGTTAATTTCCTCAGTCGTTTATTCTACATATCGGTACTGCATTTATGATGACAGCACCAGAACCGATTTACTACAGTGCCTACCTATTATTTACAACAGCGGCCTAAATGTAATTTAAAGAGTAGGTAGGTCTACCGTACCTACTATTAACAAAATAATTATAGTGTTTAAACTATAAATCGAAAAAGTAAAAAGTCACACCCCTGAAGAATGTAATTCTCTCTCCAATGACATAAAAAACGTGAAATTCTGTCTATAAATAGAGGCTCTATATGCTCCAAGAGATTGGTAAAAATTACATTGCTCTTATGGGGCTTGATTTTTCCATTCGGCAGTTTGCCCTCCACCACCACCCACTCTTAAGCATTAATTATAGATAGAACACCAAGATTGGAACAAATTGAACAAAATGTGTTCAATCTTGAATAAAAAGACTATAAATTGCCACAAATGTAGATTATTTTATGAAAATGTCAAGTTACCGGTTTTGATTGTCACACCATTATCAATTTCTGGTAGACTCCAGAGTTTGTAAACTCCATGAGAACTCTTGAGTTCACCATATATAAATAATGGTGTAACAGCCAAAACAGGTTATGACAATTTCTAGTCTTTTCATTCAATATTTATTCATTCCTGAACAAAACACATTTGTTCAATTTGTGTAGTATGGAAACACTTCTTTTGTCGTTTTCCAATCTGGCTTTATGGAACATTTTTAGTCTCAAATACAATTCAATGATTTTCTTCGTCAATAATACAGCATGGTTGTTAGAAAATTCATTCTCATAAATGTGGCTGTTGAGCTCAACAAACAAATTTTCAAATTGACAATGTGTCAGAATATGGTTAACCATTGAATCATTTCTCATTTTTTGGCAGCTTACAAACCTCAGATTTTTTCAGATACCCTACAAATAGCCTACTTATGACACTTTGTGAGGGATGACAAAAAATACCCCCATTGTCCTTTCTGTTTATTGAAAAGTACTGAGAACTGAGCTACTGAGGAGGAATAGCCAGAGAACAAAACTCCCATACAATTGAATACTTTGGCCATAGAATGCATTGAATTTCCTATGTCAAAGAGCTTATTAACGATGCTACAAAATTTGCTCGTTGCCAAACAGCGAACAAATTGAGGATGTTTTAGATCTTGCTCTAAAACTTCAAGTGCTTTTGCAACTTATGCACTCAACAGCTGGACAGCCAACTTCACTTTCATTTTACTTTCCTTGCCCTATTACCAAAGGTAAGGAAAGTATTGCTTTCCGAAAAAAAAATGAGTGGTTTTTGGGTATTGGTCTGTATTTGTGTGTGTGTGTGTGTGTGTGTGTGTGTATGTGCGTCTGTGTACACGATATCTCATCTCCCAATTAACGGAATGACTTGAAATTTAGAACGTAAGGTCCTTACTATATAAGGATCCGACACAAACAATTTCGATCAAATGCGATTCAAGATGGCGGCTAAAATGGCGAAAATGTTGTCAAAACGATTTTCTCGAAAACGGCTCCAACGATTTTGATTAAAGTTATACCTAAAGTAGTAATCGATAAGCTCTATCAACTGCCACAAGTCCCAAAGCTGTAAAAATTTCAGGAGCTCCGCCCCATCTATGCAAAGTTAAATTTTAGATTCCAATTATCAGGCTTCAGAAACAATTAAAACAAAAAATTTCGAGTGGAAAAGATTGAGCATGAGAATCTCTACAATTAATGTTCAGTAACATCTTCTCCTAAAATTAAAAATAAGCTCGAAATTCGAGAAAATGTGATTATCCAATTGCAAAATGTTGGCAACTATTGATTCTATTAAATGATTCACTATGAAGAGATAGCAGACCTCGTGTGTCTCCAGCGTTATTGCCCTGTCACCAGCTGGCTCAAATCTTTGAATAGTAGACTTGAGATGCGTGGGACACTAGCGTCACATGATCAATTTTCATAACGGCAAGGAAGTTGTGTGAGTACGCCACACCAGATTTTTTTGTGAGTGATGCAAAATGTGCTTTTTCTCAATTTATTTGCAAGCGCCAACCCCTCAGTTTCTTGGAGTTGTAATAATTGAGAAAAAAAACCATCTTATCATGTTTCCATCTCTGTCTATTAAAACACTCATATCATCCAGAGCATTGCGAGCTAATTTCAATTCATGACATATATCTAGAACTATATATACATTTTTTTGTCAGAGGGTGCTGAAAAAATGAATTAAAACTATCTATATCAAAACTACATCCTAATTCTCGTGTCATACTCAAGTTACTGGATAATCCATCAAATGTTACAGAAACAATATTTACATTGACATCATGCAGCAATGCCAAACTCTGGTGAATAATGGTGCATTTGTCCTTGCTGCTGATGCCATTCACCATAAAATACCCTATTGGTATTTTCCATGAGGCATTCAAGGCAACAACCATCGAAACAAGTGCCTCCCTGGCCTCAAGCCCTTTCTCTCTCCCTTCACAATAAATATGACCCATGTCGACATATCCCAGAGTCTCCTTCCCATCATCCCATATGAGGTATCTTTTTATTGACATCTCATCCATTATGAGGCAGGCATGTATTTGATAATCTTTATCATCAGTCATTTGCTTGATAAGAGCAAATGCCTCTGTACTGAAGCTTGGATGTGGCAAACAGTTATAAAAACAGTCCCTGACAAATTTGTAGCTTGCAGGAGAATGGAAATACATGGTGAGAGCAAATCTTTTGATATTGCTACTACATCCAGCATTTCTTCCACTTTTTGCTAGAGCAGTTAACTCAATGAAGATATCAGAAAATTTATTCTCGAGTACACTCTCAAACCCCTTGCTAATCTTTACCTTCTCCTTTAACTCTTCTATCATGTGTGACATGGATTTATTTTTTCTATCCCTAACATTTATTTTTGCATTGTTATTGTCTAGCCTAGCTTTGTATTTTTTAATACTTTCCACCTTCCTGTTGAGTATATACTCACATTTTGAAAGTTCATCTTCACCATTAATTTCATATGTATGGTCATGTAGAAGATCTTTCATGGAAGCATCTACAGTAGAAGGTCCAGATTGCTCCTGCATTTTTACGTCACCATTTACTGTATCCACAGCAGCAGATCTTTCTTTTAGAGGCGGCTGTGTGTGCACCCTCTGCAAAAACAGAAATATATATAAATTAAAACAGGAGACACAAGACATAAATAGATTGAAAACACTTGAAAACTTACATTATAAATGGAGGGAACTTAGTTCCCGAAAATTTCCGTTTATAATGTAAGTTTTTAAGTGTTTTCAATCTATTTATGTCTTGTGTCTCCTGTTTTAATTTATATTACAAACTTTAAAGTGTTTTCTGTTATGTGTCATATATAAAAAAAATAAAATAGTAGTTTAATAGTAGGAATATGCTGTGATGTAAAGCTTTAAAGTATTTAAGAAATAGTACAACATGAATTTTTCAAAGTAGAAAGTGCAATATCAGAGCAGAGGTCAACGAAAATTTATCAAGTCATCAATTTTAATTTAACTTATTAGCCTAATTCATCATCAACTTTAGAGTTATTTATGAAATTCTGGTTTGGAACAAACTAGACTCACCTCACATTCTATTACTTGTACTTTATCAGAGAGAGGCTTTTCCAATGAACTCATGAGAATTCAGTAAAAAATAAGAATGAATACCGGTACCACACTATTCCATGGTATTGTAACACTATGAGCAAGTTTTTCGTGCTCCAGTTTTAGTTCATTATAACATTATTGTAGCATGAAACGTGCCAGCAAACTTGCTTGTAGTGTGATTATACCCTAAGTTCATTTATTTATCAGAAAGAGGAATATGAGGAAGCAACAGATCAGAAATCCATTTTGCTTCAAATACAGCAATTGATTGAAAATACAAAGAAATTTGAAATACCAATCGACAAATTATAGAGACAAGAAAACTTAAATGTAAATGTATGATGATAAAGAAAGTATAATACAATAAGATGTATATTATGATGATAAAAAAGTCAATTACATAACAATCATATTGCTCGGAGTCGATCAGAAAATTCTTCAGGAGTTCTCCCTTTCTCTGGGTGGTTGACTGTAAGGTGGTATAGTAAAACTGGTCGGGAACCTTTTCTGAAAAGCGTTTGATCAGGGCCTTCTTTATATCATTATAAGAAGTAGTCGAATTGATATTATTCGAATTTTATCATCATCTGATCAATTGCCTAGAGCAGCTGCGTTGTCTACTTGTGATTAATAGAAACTTTGTAACTATCGCCATGCCAGTGTTCAACTACATTCACTAATGCAAAATAATTTACTGTTACGGGCGTTGGATTGATGTAAAAATGTATAGTTTTATATCCTTTTACCTTTATATCATTATAAGAAGTACCTGCTTTGATTAAAGGAAAACTTTTAAAGAACGTTGGAGCAGAGCCTTTTAGTCGAATTGATATTATTAGAATTTTATCATCATCTGATCAATTGCCTAGAGCAGCTACGTTGTCTACTTGAGATAAAAAATCAACAATAGAAACTTTGTAACTATTGCCATGCCAGGGTTCAACTACATTCGCTAATGCAAAACATTTTACTGTTATGGGCGTTGGATTGATACTGGCTGCCTACTGTTGTGATAAAGCAATGACAGCTGCCTTCGTTTGATTTGCCATACTAGCGGCACTCCCCGGATTTTCTTCACCCATTACTGTGTTTGAAATAAGTCAGAGAATTTGATATCAAGTTTAGTTACCTTCACTCTCTGGACGCTATGTTCGCTACTATAATCAGTAAAACCATTAATATATCCTTCAATAATTCTCTGTATAAAATGGATTCACATAAAATGGATTCAACCATAAAATGGATTCACATCCCTCTAGTAAGGTATCTGCGTCTATAATCGGTAGATAATAGATAGGAGCTGATTGTTGCTGAGAATCAACCATATCAGTTTTTCTTGTCATCACCATATAATAATTATTTGAATTGATATTTGTATTTAACACGAGTCATGTTCTTAAGTTTGGAGTGTCATAGAGTGCTTCTTTAACTTCGTTTACTTTTTCAGGGGTCTCGGATGATTTTTTACTGGATTTCGCGAAGACAGTAACACCTGGTTTATTATACAAATTTAGAGGCGAGCAACTTGGAAGAGTGATAAACGGGATGGGACTTCTTGTATTGTGAACATGTTCATAGTATCTGTGCGGAGTGGGTTTCTATTTTCATGAATAGCTCACATACATGCGAATTCTGACTAGTCAACATCGGGCTAACTACTGAGCTAAAAGGTCTATATCATTTGAGAGCTTCTACGCTTTCGTTTTCAGTTGTCTTTAAAGTTTTCGAATTTTTAGTACCCATAAACACAGTTCACTCGGCAAAAATCATCTGACTAAGATCAATATAGTATCTGGCTAAGATCAGTAATATGTATATTACTAACAACATGCATTAACTTTGAATAATCAAATCAAATAGTTCCATTAGAAAATGTAGAAATAATCAATACATTTATGTTCAGAGTAGTCTGAGAAATTCCAGATGAGAGAACCGGATCTCATTAATTCAGAGTAATGAGTAATCATCTACTGAGGTTTCGATACTTATTGTGTATGCTACTACAGCATCAGGATCTCTCCTTTCCTAATCACCAATTTTGATTTTTCATTATAAATATCATATGTTATTGTATCAACCATAATTTGTTTTTCATCCTTCCCTAGACCTTTGGTTAGAACATGTTCCTCAGCAGAGAGGGTTGCACCTTGAGCAACTCAATAATATACTAAAGTTGTTTCATCCACCTCTTTAGTTACAAAGAAAAATTGATAGAGTTTCTGATCTAATTTGCTTGGAGCTTTATATTCTCGAACAACGTTTTTGCAAACCTCAGCAGCCATTATCGAACATTTTACTACAGTTAATAATGATAAAAATTATTCTGTACCAATTCAATAATTTCAAGTTCAAAACATCATTAATTTAATTAATTCACATTTTATTAAAATAAATTTAATTTTTGACAATAAAATTCTAAAATTAAGATTTGCCAAGATTAATGTTACAAAAAAATTGAATGATCAAAAACTTATTATGAAAGATAAGCTGGTCTAATATAAAGTAATAGTTGGTGTTGATTTCACCTGCACTTGTGCACTATCAATTGAAATTTAATAAATTATTAATAATTTGATTAACAAGGAAAGATGAAGGAGAATGTATAGTGTCATTAATAATGTTAATCTGATCATACCTATAGCCTAAAATACAATTTCAGTACTCATATTAATTCTAAAAATGTTTTGTCATTAACAATTTCAATTTTCATACATGTTTTCAAATCCTTATTGTTAATAATAAACAAAATACAGTCATCGTTTACTAATTTCTTCGAACTGCAAAATGAGATAGTGGAAAATATTTGACAATTGGTCAATTTCCAGAGCCCTTCACTTTTAGTTCTCCTTGATCTACTTGTCTTTCTAAACAAACTCCTCTGGATTCTGTTCCTGAATTCTCGGTGACTTGAGAGACAGAGTCACCTCTGTACTTGCAGACATCAATTGAACGGAAACTGAATCTTTGGACTTCCATTTCTCCTTGTACTTCAGTCACTATATACATTATGTTTATGTCTTTGGAGGGACGGATTCAAAGATCCAAAGGTTCAAAGAACCTCACATGTCAACCGAAGCTTATTGTGTTCACTATATACATTAGTGCTTGCAATTTATATTGCAGTTCTGATTGTTTAGTATATTGTTTGGATACATAAAAGAAGTCCAGAACCAAATTTGTCATGCAAATTTTTGCTTGTGCTAGATATAGATTATGAAATTTTGAATAAAATGAGATTTACAACTCTCTATCTCCATTGGGTGATGAGTTATGATTTTTCAAAAAAGCATACATTGAAATAAACATCAACTGCAGATTATTTGTTGCTGCAAGAGAACTGCAGGAATCACATTCGAGATTCCTTGCATTTTATAGAATGCAGTAAAGTACTGCACATGTGAGAAGCTATTTCAGCTGCTGACTCCAGATATACATCATGCCAATAGGCCATTCTTGAAAATTGGGCACGGTTCAATAACAATTTTTATTTTTCCAATTTTTCATAAAACTAATTTTTTTGTATATTTCTAATGATGAAATGAAGTCGATTAGTGTTACAGTAGTGGTCACAAAAAGCATGTGTTGTTTTTCTAGAAATGAAAAAAAACCTAGTTCATTCACGGAGGTGAGCTTTATATAAATGGAGGTGAGATTCTATTTAAAACTTACTTGATACTTGTTGTTATCCCACTAGAAACGCTGCTGCGTCATGGTCGTCGCTCTGCATAAACTCCTCTACAGATTAATACGGTCTGACTAGCAGGTAGGTCTTCAATGCCCTCTTGAACCTGTCCTCCCTCTCTATGGTTCTAATGTCTGCTGGAACCCTATTGAATATGGCGGAGCTGAGGAATTTGGGCCCATTTCTGGCTAAAGTAGATGTCACCTGCTCCACATGAATCAATCCTGCTTGTCGAGTGTTAGTAGTATACTATTGCAGATTTAACGCACCAATCACAGAGCAGTATTTTAATTAGGGGGCGGAGCCTAATCCCCCAGGGGGGCTCCAAACCCCACCCAAATCACCCCCGCGCTCCGCGCGGGAAAACTCCATTTTCTAACCCCTTGCCTGGACCAGTTCTCCCACCAATACTAAAACCGCCATTTTATTTCAAGTATTTATTTGATAAAAACAAATTTATGGGCGTACCAATTGCAGAATCCCCCTCCAAGCAATCCCCCACACTTCGCGGACCCCCCCAGCCTAAACCAAATCTCCTCCTCCTACTGAAGACCACCATTTTTGTTCAAGTACTTATTTTAAAAAAATAAGTAGACACTTGCAAGATCCTCCTTCCAAACAAGTCCCCCCCATCACCCCCTATGCCGCCGCCCGCCGCCCGAATATCGGCTATGTAATGTAAGTAGATTATTGGTTTTGTTCCTTGCTTCAGAAAGAGTGTATAACAAAAAGTTTGTAGTATTACTTCTTATCTATAGTCTTATCTATAGAAGGAGCATGTATGAAATTTTGTTTTTACAATGAATGAAACTCTGTTTATGCTAACCTGTTCTGGAGGAATGTTGTTTTGACGCTGAGGCAGACTGCAAGTTTGTTCACATCAATGCTGACCTACCCTACTCTCTTCTTCTTCTTCTCTGTCAAGTCAAACACGTTCTCAGTTTTTTGCTTGCATCAAGGTCTAGTCTTTTTATTGTTTAGAGCCCGGCTGCTTGTTATAATCATCGTATATTTTCAAGAGTCTAGTTTGGAGCGGTCTATTTAAAAGTGTCTCATCATATTTCACCTCAGGTTCTGAAATGTTAATCATTTTGAAAAACTCATTTATTATATGGTAATCTGGTAGCCCCTTTGCTTGTAGACTCTTCCAATCAAATGTTTTTGATGCAGTAAGGCACTTACTAATTAAATAATAAGCAAAATTAATTATTTCCGTGTTGAGTTTTTCTATGAAAATATTGTTATCAAAAATAATATCACCCATGCTATCTTTCACAACTTGTAGCATTGTATTTTAATCTCCAATACTAACAAGTTGTGCTCTCTCAATATAAAACTCTTTCCTAGATATAAAATTCGATTTCTCACTATTACTGATAAATGCTGAATTCAATCTATCCTGAAAATCTCTGTTTTCATATACTAGTTCTGGAAAAATACTTTTGATTGTTTCTACTGTTGTATTTAAATTTTCCAAGCTTACCAATGTTGCTTTTTCAATGTTAAACTCTTTCCTAGATATAAAATTCGATTTCTCGCTATTACTGATAAATGCTGAATTCAATCTATCCTGAAAATCTCTGTTTTCATATACTAGTTCTGGAAAAATACTTTTGATTGTTTTTACTGTAGTATTTAAATTTTCCAAGCTTACCAATGTTGCTTTTTCAATGTTAAACTCTTTCCTTGATATAAAATTTGATTTCTCATTATCAAACAAATCTCTTACAGCTGCTTTAAAGTTTAACTGAATATTTTTAATTTCTTTTTCTAGCAGATCTATTTTAGAATTACTTGTATTTATTATATTAGTTCTATACTGATTAACATAATTCCTGTTATTAAGCATTCGTCCAAACTTATCAATACTCATTATTATAATCTTGCTTATATTATATATCCGAACTCACGTAGTTCCTCAACAATACTAGCAATCTCGACTTGATGACTATCATGACCTGTCTGTTGCGATCTCATCAACAAGTCTAACCTTGAAATAAGCTCATTTACATCATCCCAATAAATATAAGTACGGTTTGGATTCATGTTCTTAATAAAAGTTAAACCTTTACCTTTCTTTAATCGCGAACTTTGTCATTGCGGTGTAGGAAACAGTAGTCTTTGAATTAATTTTGATTTCATATCATTTACACGTTTAAAATTCCTGCTAGAGGTAAGATGTGCGTCTGTAAACAATAATAGTCTTTATATTTCTTGAAATCATTAGTTTTAATAAGGTTAATATCTGGTTTACTTTTAAATAGTAATTCTAGCAAACCTTGACTCAATTTAATTTTAAGCTGTACTGATTCTCCAATAACTAAATAATCATTATTGAATATTAATGGTATCTTTCTACCCATATAGTAAGAACTTGTATACTCATCAAATTGTATTCCATACATTACTGATTTACGTTTCAAATTATGAAACTCGCTAATATACTTATCTAACATGATGCTTATGGTGTTAATTTATGAGTAAAGCTAGTCTCATCGTACACTATTCTACTATCTTCTCCCCATTATTCAATTCCTCTCCCTCATCTTGCTCAAACCTCTCTTGTTTCATACGAAATGAACTATGTCTCTCACCTTCTCTTCTTCATCTTCCTCTTCATCTTCCTCTTCCTCTTCTCCTCCCTCATCTGATGAGATTTCATATACATTCTCATCATCGCTGATTCCATATTCTCGATTTTTATCCTCTTCAAATTGTCTCTGTATTTCCAAATTAGATTGTTTAATCTGTTCTAATGGTGATATTATTGGCTCGTATTTTTTCTTCAAGTTAACTGCAGTCTCTGATTGTAATCCTTTCAGATTATTATATTTTTGATTATGAATTTCTCAGACTTTGTAACTGATTTTCTAATTGATTACTTGCATTCAATTTACTCCTGATTATATTATTATTAGCTAATTGACTTAACCTATCTCTACTCCTCCTTCCTTGACTCTTAGTTTTTCTATCTGGTTTCACATGTATATGTTTTCTATCACCCATTTTAAACATTACCTTATGAAGGTTTGTTATTAACTGAAGTCTATCAATGATAGTGTTAACTTAATTAGAATAATTTCTATTTGTTAAAAATTTGTTATAAAAACATTTAAATTCTCTCTATATTTCCATTATGTTTCTTACAGTCTGTAAATATAGAAACAAAATAATGACTTCCCTTAGTCCATACCTCTGTACACATGTTTTAAATTTATTATAATCCATATCAGCATTAACAAAATCACGATAAACTAGTTTTAAATTTAAAGGATCCATTTTGAAAATCATCAGAATATTAGCATTATCTCTCAGTAAATGCTTCGGT
>NW_024092548.1:0-16228 GCF_014356525.2 Nilaparvata lugens | reverse complement strand
TAGATAGATACTATATCAATAGATACTATAGATATTATAGACTAACATGATAGAACATAATTCGACTTAGATTAAATCATCATCAGTATTTTCAATGTCCTTTTAAATGATATTCTATTGATTTGAATGTTCACTCAAAATCAAGAGGAAGAAGACTTTCATGATATAAAATGAAACACATGTGCAATCTATTATTATGACAATATCCAAGGTTATGCTCCACGAAGTTCCATGATGATTTTGCAATAAATATTCGCAATTGCATTTCTTTTGTTATTCCAAACTCTCCAATAACTCTTCAGTTAATTATTAATTAAAATATAATTATATGAGAGATTTTGAATATTAACATAATAATTAGAGCTTACACATATATTAAAATTCATATTCATAATCATATTATGATGACTGCTGCAATAGATTAAAATATCAATATTTCGATATCTTTGTCTTTCCAAGTTTTCTTCAATTTTGAAATGAGAAAGTAAGACTTTTAAAGATACAGAAAAATTTTAAGACTTTCAAGATACAGAGTATGGATACAGACTTTTGAATACCGATTTCCATTCAAGATGATTCACTGAAGTTTATACTTTTGACCAAGCTTGTACTTGAAATCGTTTTGGATAGGGCCTAGTGATACTTAGGTTTCACTCCAATTGGAATTCGTAGGATACTAATACCCCTCGCCGTCTATGCGTTCTTGAAATTCTTGGGTTCTCTATAAATCAATAAAATTCTTGTGTGGGGGTCCCAAAAAGCTAGTGATGTAGTATGCTGACGAAAATTTGTATAGATGGGGGGGAGTGTGTGTAGAAGCTAATTTTTTTCTGAATCAATGGGGTGGAGGGTAAGGGGTCAACCGAGTAAAGCAAGTTTGATAATGATCTTGATGTGTTGTGAAAATCATTACTTCAATACTTCAGTATCTTATCATTTAGAACACTTTATAAAACTTTAATAGCCTACACTTGATAATACTCGATAATACTTAATATACTTAGCAATACACAAAATTATGGTGGAGAGGCTACTGATCCATGACAGACGGCAATCATAAGTGTGGTGATTTAAATTCGACAATGTATAGGATGTATTGGGCCATCTATACATGGTCGAAGACTCAAGATAATACAATAGCTCTCTAGAATCGACATCCACGAGAATAACATTCACAATTTAAAATACTATAAACTAGAACTTCGCTTTGCTCTTTGAATGGGAAATAGAATTAGTGTTAAGAAGCCAATCTAATAAATGAATTCTATATAATAAGAAGCCAATAATTGTAATAGTGTGAAATTGAGTGAAGTTATTGCAGTTTTTTTTCGTGTATCAGGTCTAAACCTGAAAGTATTTAAAGTATCTAAAGTATTTTTCATTGAAGTTTCTGGCTCGTAGTTATTAGTTGCTAAAATAGGTGACGATTAATATTTGCTGAGAATCTGTGCATTTGGATGAACGAGTCCACTGTAAGCTCCCACTAATCACAGATTCAAATAGATGTTTGATAGTAGATAATGTCATAAATTTTACAGGAGAGGAGAAACTCTCCGCCGTTTCATTGGGCACAACGGTGGGATAGACTGCAAGAGTGTCTTTCGCCTCATGTCTAGAAGTAAGATAGAAGAAGTAAGGATAGAAGTAAGAACTTGGTTAGTTCTTAGTTCTGAAGACCTAAACTTTCTTTTAGTTCTTTGTAATTAAACGTCCCGTTGTGCATGAAGATTAACAAGAGTCATGGTATGTAACCAACCCCATTTGAGTAATCTCAAATAAGACTGCCTAACAAGTAGGAAGCAATGGGGTCATGAGGGCCGTGAATATTTTGGCAATCCTGTTGAAATAAAATTTAAGCCAAGTCCGATTGAATCTTATATTTTCAACATTAAAATCAATTCATTTCTGAAGTTACAAATAATCAGTTTACAAGTTTTGATTATTAAATCTATGTTAGTAACCCGGTAGGCCTACAACTGAAGCTTCAGTGTAATGTGGAATCGTAGATAAGCGACGATTATCGAAGTTTGAAACTCATAAAATTCGATGGACTTGGTTGAATTAGAAGCCGAATTGTTAAAACAAGTGTTCTGCTTACCCCACTTCGAATTGTAAATGGAAATTTAACTTTCATACTGTACTGAATTCCAAAATTTGGTTGAATTTGCTTGAGTTTATGGAAAATGTTTAGTCTCCTTCATCCTGTATTTATCCTGGTATTATATTTGTCCGGTCATTCAAAATTAATGGTAAAATAAAAAAAACCCAACTGGGGTTATTCAAATATAAAATTCAATCAGGCATTGTAGATTTACATTTATGCTACTTTAGCATAATTTAAAAGAAAAATTTTGTAGTAAAATTTAGATATTTCATAATTCAAATTACATGCTACATTTTGAGATGCCACAGCTAGGCCTTTTAGAACAAGAAGAAGAGGAAATCGCTGGCTGGTCAACCGACAAGGCTTCGTCCAGTTGTACCAATCCAACAAATCAAAATTATTAACTAGAAATTTAATAAATGGATATTCAAAGTTATGTCCAAATAAGGAGAAAATAAAATAAATAAAATAAAATTAAGTAATTAATAAATTTTTGGTACAAACCTCCACAACTGGGGGTATTTAATTTAGGAACCAAATTGTACCAGAAATTTATTCAAGATAGAAGTTAAATAAATAGAAAAGGAGAGTAATTGGTCGGCCGCCCAAAGAAAATGGAAAGTAGAGGAAGAGAAAGAGAAAGAAGAGAGATCATTGTCAATTGATCAGGTCGACAAGGCTCAAAGAAGAAAATAAAATCTACAAGCATTGGACAAAACTTCAAAAATCCAAATTACCAAAGAGAAAAGCAAGAGTTAGCATGAGTTACCGAGAGAAAACTGAGCAATGAGTTTAGTGAGCAAATAACACATTATCAAAATAACATATACAACTAAATTGATACACTGTAACTTACTTAGTTACGAAGCAATAATAATTACAATTCTTAAATATACAGTACATTCTTCATCATACCATGTTACAAGAAATCAAGTGACACAATAATTGTGCAGAATCACAAGTTTCCAAAGAACACAACAAAATTTTACACAAATAGAATAGTTACAAGAGTAACTACCACAAACATATGGGTGCGTCCACCACATATGTGTATTACAATAAAAATCTCATTATGAGAAAAGTCTACTTAAGGATTATTTCCCATTTTAAGTTGACTCACATGTGCTCGTCGCACAAATGTTTGTCCATCGGTTGAAAATAATTTCACACTGACTGGACTAATCCATTCTTTTATCAAATAAGGTCCAGAATACCTGGGAAGTAATTTGGCAGTAATCTGATTACATGCTTTACTAACAGGATTTGATTTTAGGAAAACAATATCACCTATCTTATATGGAATTGGATTTCTATACATATCATACCTCTTTTTACTGGAATTATGAGACTTCAATAAGTTATGATAAGCATCTTTCCATATTTTGTTAGTATCTTTAACAAACTTCGTTGGTAGTATATCATCAATTTTCCAAATATTGTTTATAGGATTATTAACCTTATGACGAAACATCAGTTCATGAGGAGAAAACTTGCTACTCTCATGGAAAGCACTATTGAATGCTAAGGGAAGCCACTGTAGAGTTAAATCCCATTTATTCTGTTTGTCATGATTAAAGCTAATAAGACAAGATTTTAAATTACGATGTATTCTTTCTACTTGGTTAGGTTTAGGATTATATTCTGTTTGAGTTATATGCAAAATTCCCTTTTGGAAACAAAAGTTTTAAAGAAATTTGATTTAAATTGAGGACCGTTATCAGAAACTACATATTTAGGGACACCAAAGTTTACAAATATTTTCTGAAGCTCCTTACATAAAGACTCAGAGGTTGCTTTTCGTAATGGAAGTAGCCATGAATACTTAGTGAAAGCATCCATACAGGAGAATATCATGGTGTTACCACTTGTTGTCCTTGGTAATGGCCCTACAAAGTCCAAGAACATTTTTTCCATTGGTTGTGAAGCAATAGATGAACAAAGATAACCATAATTAGTTTTTTGTGCTGGCTTACTCAATGAACATAACTTGCAGGACTTGATGAAAGCAACTAGATCTTTAGAAATACCCTTCCAAATAAATTTTTGTTTTATTTTGTTTAGTGTTTTCAGAAAACCAGAGTGACCGCCATAAGTAGTTTCATGATAATATTTGAAAATCATGGGCTTCAAAATACTAGGAAGAACAATCTTGGGTTCCTGATTATTTCTGCTATTATAAAGAAGTACCCCTTTAGAAATAGAATATGGAAAAATATCTTCTCCAGATTCCTTCTTATTCATTATCTCTATTATGAACGGATCCTTTTTTTGATAATCAGAAATCTCAGTAAAACATAGTGGAAAGTCAGATAGAGCAACGTTACACAAAGCAGGAGAATCAAGACTTTCAAATTCATTAGGAGAAACATTATCAGTAGATTCCTTATCAGGATTTTCATCAAACATCCTACTTAGATAATCAGCAATCACATTATCAGTACCCTTGATATGTTTGACATCGAACTGGAAAGAACTTATTCTAAGAATCCACCGGCCTATCCTTCCTAATGGCTTGGGATTCTTAAGTACCCATTGCAGAGCACTATTGTCAGTATGTAAAGTAAATTTCGTATGCTCTAAGAAATATCTGAACTTTTCAATACCAAATAACACAGCAAGTGCCTCTTTTTCATACGCCGAATATTTCCTTTCTAAAGTGGATAATGTTCTGGATGCAAATGCTATTGGGGCAAGAGTACCGTCATAATCCTGACTCAAGACACAGCCAATACCTACACTAGATGCATCTGTTTCCAGAACAAATCTACGATTAAAATCGGCAATTTTTAAAACAGGAGGCTGGGTAATTATCATTTTCAATTTGTCAAATGCTTGCTGGCATTCAGTACTCCAAATGAATTTTACATCTTTCTTTCGAAGTGCATTTAATGGGGCTGCAATGGTTGCCAGGTCGGGAATGAATTTATGGTAAAAATTTAACAAACCAATGAATCTCTGAATGTCTTTCACCCTTTTCGGTACAGGACTGTTTACAATGGCCTTAGTTCTATCAGGGTCGATGCTAATAGAGTTGTGAGAGACAATGTGTCCAAGAAAAGATATTTTTGGAACACAAAATGAGACTTTGGTAGGATTAACAGTTAGACCTGCACTACGAAGACGGTTGAATACCTCTCTCAGTACTTCTAAGTGGGATTCAAGAGTTTCAGTGTATACAATTAAATCATCAAGATAGAAATAAACGTTTTTAAATCTAAGGTCACCAAATATTTTCTCCATTAGGCTGGAAAGTACTTGAGCTCCAGAAGAAATTCCATTTGGAATTCTTTTATATTGGTAAAGTGCAAAAGGAGTAATGAAAGCAGTTAACTTTTTAGAACGTTCGGTAAGAGCAATCTGTCCATAAGCATTATTCAAATCAAGAGTAGAGAAGTACTTGGCTTTCGAAAAATGATGAAAGGATGTATTTAGATTTCCAATTGGTGCAGAAATTAATTCAATATTTTGATTTAGACGCCTATAATCTACTACCAGTCTGAAATCTTTCTCTTCAGTGGGATTTTCAGTTTTTGGTACAAGAAAACAAGGGCTGCTATACTGAGAGTCAGAGTTTTCAATAACTCCATCATCCAATAATTTCTGAATTTTACTTCTCATAACCTGAGTTTTGAAAGGAGTAAGAGGGAAAGGTTGACATCTAACAATTTTATTTGAAGTCAGTTTGATATCATACTGTACTAAATCAGTACTCCCTACTCTACTGGTCAATACATCAGGAAAGTCAGCAATGATTTTGTTCACCCTTTTCAATTCAAAATCAGAAAGATGAGAAACATCTCCAGGAATAATTTTTTGAATAACATTACTAACTGAGAAATTTCTTTTATTAGCATTGTTGTTTGCATCACGAATTAAAGGAAATGTAGTACTAGGGTTGAAGCAAAAGAAGTATCGATTATTAGGTAAATCAATAATCATATCTGACATTTTTATAAAATTAGCACCAAGTATTATCTTGACTGGCAAATCACTACTCAAAAGGAATTCAAACTTCCAAGTCATATGTTGCAATCTGATTTTCATAATACAAGCCTTTTTTATAGTCATATCAGAAGAATTAGCAGCAGAACAAATCAGGTTTTTATTGAATACATTGAAATCCACCTCATTACTTTTAGTCAACTCATGAAATAAGTTGTATGAAAGAAAGGAGTAAGAGGAACCAGTATCAATCAAAGCAGACTGAGTTATTTTGCTATTTCCAAAGCTAACAGGAATAAAAGGCAGATTATTATTAGAATTGATAACGCCACAAAGTCCTTTTTTAATCTTTCCTAATTGGTTTTTGTGAGTATAATTCTTTTTTATTTTTAGACTTGCATTAGAAATCAGGTGTTGTCTTTTGGAAAACCGCGCCGCTCGTTTTTTGAATAACAATTACGAGAGATGTGACCTTTCTGATTGCATGTGCAGCATACACTATCATTCCTACGGTTGAAATTATTTTTATTGGGATTTTTATTATTAGAATTGCCAAAAGCATGATTTTGAACAGAAGTATTATTGTACAAATGCATTCTTTCATTATCAATGAAGGCAATATTTTGAGAATGAACTGCAAGCATATTTAGGTCATTGAATGATTCAGGTTTTTTCATGAATACTAACCTACTTCTCTCTTGAGGATTAAGACCAGATATGATTGTACTTACAATTTCAGCTTCACTCTCATCCAATAATAATAATTTCGCTGCTTCTTTGATACTTGTCACGTATGATGATAGGGCTTCACAAGGTCCTTGCAATCTATCATCTCTCTTAATTGTTGAGAGAAGACGCTGAGGGATAAAATATTTCAACAAGTCAAGGTGAAATTGTTTGAAGCTAGCATTAGAATTCAAAGAGTACAATATTTTATCACCTAGAGGTCCAGTTGTATAAGGAACAAGAATTTGCAATAGGCTTGTGTCAGACATAACTGATAAATCATGAATTTTTATAGCAGCTTCCAAGAATTTCAATAAGCTATCAATATTTAATCCATCACAAGGCTGAAGATTTTTCAAGAAGCTTTCTACAGGATTTCTCAATTTATTGTAGAAACTTGAATCAATTTCCAAAGTTGGTCTAGGGATCAAATTATTAACTTGATAACCATGATTGAGTTTTGATGGACCAATATTTTCAAATTCAGTTGTAGACTCACCACTTGTACCAGGTTCACACAATGTAACAGCACAAGTATCCTTTGAACTAGTTCCTAAATTTTTATTAATTACAACTTTAGATTGACTAGGAAAAGGTTCCAGTAAAGCAGCTGGATTCGGTGATGGTGGTCTAGATGGAGCAATCAAGCTTTGTAGTTCAATAATTCTATTATAACAATCAATAAAATGTTTTGCAAAATTCGAAAGCTCATCCAATTTTCAGTTAAGACAAGAGTTTCTTCACTCTCAGTTTGTAAAAATACAATAATTTGTTTCATCCTATTTAAATAATGCATAAATATTGACTCAATTTTTACTACATTAGCTCTGATTACAGTTCTGTAATATCCAGTTTGCACACCATTTTGTACAGTGTCAATAAGTTCCATTACTTTTGGAAGTTTTTCTCTAAGACAATTGACTGACTCATTATAACTTGACAAATTATGAATAATTTGATTGGTACTATTACCTGCTAATGAACGATAGCTAGATCTAAGATTACTCACATTGCATGACTCAAGACTTGACAAGTCTTCTCCCAAGGTCATGAGTTCAAAAACAAGGTTAGGTTTCACAAGATAATCAGGAATAATTCTCTGAGTTAAAAATTTACTCAGATCAATTTCATCAGAAATAGTCTGATTTAGTTTTTCCATGATTACAAAATCGATGGTTATAGCAAGTGAAACAATTCAATACGGTACAAAATACAAATCATGAAAATAATTGCTCAGTACTAAGCTCTCTCTCAGTAACCATACTAAATAAATTATACTTCAATTTCAACCAAGATTTCCATATAAATTAAAACCATATAAAACCACGCTCCGCTACCAATTGTAACCAACCCATTTGAGTAATCTCAAATAAGACTGCCTAACAAGTAGGAAGCAATGCTGGTCATGAGGGCCAGTGAATATTTTGGCAATCCTGGTTGAAATAAAATTTAAGCCAAGTCCGATTGAATCTTATATTTTCAACATTAAAATCAATTTCATTTCTGAAGTTACAAAATGATAAGTTTACAAGTCTTGATTATTAAATCTATGTTAGTAACCCGGTAGGCCTACAACTGAAGCTTCAGTGTAATGTGGAATCGTAGATAAGCGACGATTATCGAAGTTTGAAACTCATAAAATTCGATGGACTTGGTTGAATTAGAAGCCGAATTGTAAAACAAGTGTTCTGCTTACCCCACTTCGAATTGTAAATGGAAATTTAACTTTCATACTGTACTTGAATTCAAAATTTGGTTGAATTTGCTTGAGTTTATGGAAAATGTTTAGTCTCCTTCATCCTGTATTTATCCTGGTATTATATTTGTCCGGTCATTCAAAATTAATGGTAAAATGAAAAAACCCAACTGGGGTTATTCAAATATAAAATTCAATCAGGCATTGTAGATATACATTTATGCTACTTTAGCATAATTTAAAAGAAAAATTTTGTAGTAAAATTTAGATATTTCATAATTCAAATTACATGCTACATTTTGAGATGCCACAGCTAGGCCTTTTAGAACAAGAAGAAGAGGAAATCGCTGGCTGGCCAACCGACAAGGCTTCGTCCAGTTGTACCAATCCAACAAATCAAAATTATTAACTAGAAATTAATAAATGGATATTCAAAGTTATGTCCAAATAAGGAGAAAATAAAATAAATAAAATAAAATTAAGTAATTAATAAATTTTTGGTACAGTATAAAGAAATTCTCGGCGACATAATTTGATATCCGGACTAAGGTGAAGAGGTTTATAGAACACCTCCACCGGTTACAGATTGATATCCGGTGTGAGGTAAATTGGTTCATAAAACACCTCCACCGGTTCATTATAAAAGACCTTTCTAGTATCAATGTATTGATATCACTGCGACTTTGATGTTGCCTCTTCTTACAAAAATAACTACTTCCCTCTCAATGGAACACTTGAAGAAAATGTTTGCAAACTGGCTAGGGAAACAATAGTCCCATCTGTACTCCCAGAATTCGAAGAAACTATGCTGTGAGGGTCAGCTGTTGTTGTAGATATTCTTATTGTTATGAATATTCGACACTTTCCTTCGAAAACTTCCAGATTGTAGACTGGACAGACAATAAGCCCTCTTGTGAGAAAATCACCATGTTCCTTAAGCTAGAAAAGGTTTTGTTATGGAATACGTTTGAACCTCCGATAACATAACCCTAGTTTTTGGCGACCCATTTCCCTCTTAGCAGGTCACTTTCGACTCATTTATGTGATTCGAACAAGAATGCAGCTTTCAAAGCCAAACAGCAATACAAACATGGATACAAAGAACTTCTTTCCTCTTCAAAGAAGATGAGTGAATATTTTAAGATGATAATACAATATTGTCCATACATGATTTGCTAATAATAAGGATGGAGAAGAGAATTACAATCATATTACTTTCTCTTATAATCATATTCATTCGCAAAGTTGAAATAGATCTTTCCTGTTGAATCCATTATAAAAAACGTGAATTATCTCGATTTCCGAGTTTCAAAAATGGCCATGAAAAATTTTTGTGGAATCTATCGATTGGAACTCAACAGTTATGTAATCAGGGTGATTCCCCCTGCCTAGAACTGTGGTTCTCACCTCTCAAATTTTCAAATTCAGTACTCTTTTGGTGGAAACGTGAATTTTCTCGATTTACGAGTTTAAACTAGCCATAAATAATTCCGTATTTAATTTTTTCATTATAACTTACTGGTTCTGAATCTACGATGACCTCCTCTTCATAGAACTTTCATAATCGATGATATATAAGCATATTTTTGTGCTCATCTGACCAAAATAATTTATTTTGTAGAACTTGAAGGGCATTATTTTTTTGAATCCTGTTGTTCCAAATATTTACATAGAACTATTGTCATAACTCATAAGGAACTGAATTGATTCTACATCCAGAACAGTCAATTTTCGATGTAGTTCTGGATAATGTTCTTCCAACTTTACACTGGCGTTGATAATATATAGTAAAGTCAAGCGCTGGCTTATCTTCGACCTCTATTATTCGTAGTTTTGCATGCATAAACTCTCAATAATTATATATTCTATATTTAATTCATACATCAAGAATCAAGGGAGAGAAAGATAATGATTACAGTGGGACTAATGGCTAACTAATTAAGTTGATTGAATATTTTTTTAATCAGCTTATAATTCTGAAATTTTTCATCTGCCATTTTAAAAATATGTCATTAGATATCTCATCTCCCAATTAACAGAATAGCTTGAAACTGGAATTTAAGTTCCTTACACTATAATGATCCGACACGAACAATTTCGATCAAATGCAATACAAGATGGCGGCTAAAATGGCGAAAATGTTGTCAAAAACAGGGTTTTTCGCGATTTTCTCAAAAACGGCTCAAACGATTTTGATCAAATTAATACCTAATATATTCATTGATAAGCTCTATCAACTGCCATAAGTCCCATATCAGTAAAAATTTTAGGAGCTCCGCCCCATCTATGCAAAGTTCGATTTTAGATTCCCAATTATCAGGCTTCAGATACAATTCCACCAAAACATTTCTAGCGGAAAGATTGAGCATGAAGAACTGTACAATTAATGTTCAGTAACATTTCACCTAAAATTGAAAATAAGCTCGGAATTCGAGAATATGTTATATTCAATTGCAAACTGTTGATTCTATTAAAACATTCACTATAAAGAGATAGCGGACTTCGTGTGTCTCCAGCGTTATTGTCCTGTCACCAGCTGGCTCAGATCTTGGAATAGTAGACTTGAGATGCGCGTAAACACTAGCGTCAGTTGATCATTTTTCATAACGGCAAGGAAAGTTGTGTGAGTGCGCCACAACAGAATTTTTAAAACTTTTAATAGCTTGGCTGGTGTCTTTCAAAGAATTAGTTTTTCTTGATGCAACACTGACATAAGTATAAATATGTTTATAAAGAAGCAGATACATAATAATATATAGATTCAGCATTATATACATATACATTTTTTCTCTTTTCGATAATTAGAATCTTGAATAACACATGTGAGAGATATAAAGTTGAGTAGTAATGGTTTTTAAAACATTCATATAAAAAATAATAATGATAGCCTACATTTTTTAATATTCCAGATAAATTATTGTATTGGTTGTATATTTTTGTTCACATTGGTTTGCAGACGTCACGGAGTGCAAGAGATTTCTAATTACCTAATTCTGGACTCAAAAATCAATGGATTTTATTTTGTATAATTTAAAATCAAGTTATAACCATTTATGTAATTTTTTAGTAATGATGATTATTTTTTTTTCTGTATTTTACCACAATACTGGTTAGAGTGATCAACTTAGTTCCTATTTTTAAACTGTAATTTGCTATGCTTTGTGAAAAGGAATCTATAATTTCATTTATTTTTTTCATTTTAAACGTAATTAATTTCACGAGAACCTATCAGAGAAGCCTTCTTTATAAAAGCCTTCTCTGATTGGTTCTCGTAAAGTTAATAACAGTTAAAATTTAATCGGCTTCTGTGCAACAAGGTCTAGCTTTTCAAATTCATCTGATTTTGAAGCTTCTCTTCAATTGGATTGATAATTAAGTTATAACTGTGTTATAACTCTCAATATAATGTCATAACTCTCATAACACTGTTAAAACATAATAATCACTTGATATGTATTGAGCAATGCCTTTGGTTTTATTAGGGAAATTGATTTGGAGCTTTTATTTGCATAAATTAATATACTTCATAGGTAGCGAATAGCAAGATGGACCCTGTTGTCATTATATTTTCAAATGGCTGCAAGGGACCATTCCGTTATGCACTACCATTCTGGGTAGAAGAGGATCTTTGAGCAATAAACGTTCCCTTTTAGGTTATCTTACTGTTGGTTATGGATACTCGGCATTCTGTGCGACGTCATAGTTCCTAAGAATATTCTGGTGACGTCATAGTGACTAAGAATATCACTGCATGTGTATGCGCGGGCGTACGTTGCCCTGTGACGTAACATACTAAGACTATTTCGTACTAAGAATATTTCGGTACAGCGCTCTTAATTAATTTCCCCACTATACGTAGAAACCTAAAACGAGCTCGTTTGACTTATCACTCACATAAATGAAGTTCTTGACGGTCTCGTGGATTGAATTGATTATTTCCAATAATTAATTAGGCAGGCTCCTTTCGTCTTTGCTGGGCTAGCGTGTGGTCCAGATTCTTATAGATTTCTTTCGGAATTAAAGATATATTTATGGGAACAATTACGATTATGAACTCTTCAACAACACTGAGTTCACAGATAATTTAACATTTAATACAAATATTTCACATTTAAAAAGGTTTGGCTTGGTAATTTTAAAATTTAAAAGAGGAAGAAGAACCCTACCTAAACTCCATGTGCGTCCTCTTAGGTCAAGAGCTTAAGCCAGAAGAAGGAGGTTTTCAGAAAAATTTGTCTCTTCCTAGAATAATTTTGTAAGCTACTCTCTGATTGGTCTTCAATTTAATAAACTCAATACAATTGGTCACCTTGGAATCAGGGCTTCCTCAACTTTATAATAGAAAAAAAATTAAATAAAAAAAGTTTTTATATAAATACATGTAGTGTTTATCTTAAATTAATTTCATAAATAAATCGTAACATACAATTTTAATAGATAATACATTTAGTTTTTTATATGAGTTTTGTATACTCTTGTTTTTCGTGCTTTTTAGATTATAATAAATATTATACAGAAATAATAGTTGTCCGTATTTCTACGCATTAACCTTCCTTAATATATAATTATAATATATCCTTTGTGAGTAAATTTTATATAATTCAACCTGTTATACTGGTTGATCGAATGATCAGCTGATTCGCTCAGCATTGATTCTAATAATTATCGATTTATTCAAGATCGACTGATTCATTTAAAATTGTAAACAAATAATTCTAACCTCAATGTTCATGCAAACTTTTATTTTTTATAATCCGCCAATAATAAGTAAGCCGCTTTATAATTTTTTAATCCTGCTAATGGATTCTCATAGTTGTTGAATCACAATTATGCCTGTTTTCTTATCGTTTTTGATAATACTATTACTCCTAATCGCTAATAATATTCGATTTAAGTTGATTGATCCTTTGACTAGGTCTTACCTTCTTTCCATTTTATAATTCTATTAAAATTCATTGGTTCATTTTAAAATATTGATGGTACTAAAGTACCACGTGACAAACTTTATTTTTTAAATTGGAAGGTGGTCATGCGATACATGATTTCAATACGGAATTTCAAGACAAAAATGAATGGCGAAAACCGCATATCAATATCTCAAACCGTTCCGTAGATATTATCATCATTAATCAACACTATTCAAAGCAGAAAGGGAAGAAAAAAGTATGAGAACGGCTTATTGAATCTCATGAAAAATGTGATTTCGAGGTGGGTGTGATTGGGGATACTCAAATTGGTAAATCCACTTTACTATAACTTAAAAATCTGGTCCACCATCTTGGATCCAACATTTTGAATGCAACTTTTTTTAAAAAAAAGGAAGGTGATCATGCGATACATGATTTCGAAACGGAATTTCAACACAAAATGATTGGCGAAAACCGCACATCAATATCTCAAACCGTTTAGAAGATAGTCATATTATTAATCAATACCACTTATGTATGTATATCATTTCTGATTTGCATGGTATTGTTTAATAATGTGAATATCTTTCAAACAATTCGAGATATCAATGTGCGTTTTTCGCCATGTAAAATCCAATTCTTCCCTTTATTATATTGTAGATATATGATCGCGTCATCTACCATATCATTGATTGATGAAAGCTTGACTGTCCTAGCATTAGGCTCAATTTACTCGTAAACGGTGCGTCTGACGGGAGAATATACTGAACAAAATGTGTTTAGAATTGTGTTGTTCATCTAGTTCATCCATCAAAAGGGCTTATTATTCATTTTTCTCTGTTCTCAACCAACTCGAAAAAAATTTGTCCTTAAAAATACAAAGACGGTGAATATCTTCCGAACCGTGCGTTTGACTGGAAAATGTTACTGAACCAAAAGTGCTTAGAATTCAATTCTACAACCTAACCAGTAAAAATTGCTTGATCCCCCTCCCCGCGCCACGGGGGTGTAAGTTGTGACAACTGGTGCTCCGTAGGTGACAAGTAGTCAGGGTGACACCTTGACGCCAGCGTGCAAGGTGTCAGGTTGACGTGAGACGTCCCCATCTACTTGTCTCCTTTCTAAGGAGGTGACAACTAGTCGGGGGGACACTCTGACGCGAGGGTGCGAGGTGTCAAGTTGTCGTTCACGGTCATGACTAGTTGGCACCTTCGGTTCAGTAGGTGAGAAATACTCAGGGTGACAACTTGACGGCAATTGTATATTTCTACGAGGGACTAGGTGTCAGGTAGTCGGGATGACACCTAGACGGCGATCCCTCTATTCATCACTGTAATTGGCTGATCTCCCTCCATTCCTCTGCGCCACATATTCCTCCAAGTCAGAAGTAATTTTGTATGGACTATATTATAATAACCTGTACATCTGCTACAGGTTAGTCAACTTAATAAAGGTACATAACTAGTGACACATTGAGTTGGAGATCTCGCTCAAGAGCTGTTTAATTGTAATCTTGGAAACTCGCAACTTACATACAGATTTGGTGAAAATTATGGAAAGAGCAAAATATTTATATTATCTTCTACAAGAATAGAGAGTAGGTTTCAGGTTCCTATTCGAAATGAAAATTTGATCTGTCGCTTCAACATCTTTGTCCCTCAAATGGATCCAAATTCATGATACATGATTTCGATACAGAATTCCACGAGAAAATAAATTAATGGCGAAAACCGCACATTGATATCTCAATCAGTTTGTTGATGTGAGAGTTATTATGTTGTATTTGTATATCAACCAGCTGAAATGGGGATGTTTCACAGAGACAAGTTCTCACAGAGACAAGTAGTGTTTTTGAACGATATTAGTGTCACAGAGACAAGTTTCACAGGAGCAAGTATTTCTATAAATGGCAGTCTCACAGGAACAAGTTCCCACAGAGACAGCAGTTTCATAGAGACAAGGTCTCCGTCCAAAGTAGTAGCGCTATAAATGGCAGTCTCACAGAAGCAAGTTCCCACTGGAACAAGGTGTTTCACAGAAAGAAGGTCAGTGTCATAGAGACAGGTAGCGAATGTAGGAAGAAGTTAGGCGTGTTGCCTACATCTGAACTTGAAGGCACTCCATTATTGTTCTAGTAAATTGAATGTCTGCTGTTTTTTAATCATGCAGGTATATGATTATGATTGAAGGTTTATCATATAAGATAGGGATGGGTTGGTAACCTATCAGAATTAGATAGAAGATAACTTAAATAAATAAATAATTGAGTTCTATGCAAATGTAATATATTTCTACCAAACTCCAAGATAACTATTCCAATATATCTAATACGTATATATATAACCTTCAACCCGAAAGAATAATCAATATGAATATGAATGGAATATACAGGGTGATTCATAATTATGGTAAAATATTTTAATACGTGATAGTAGAGGTAAAAATAAGAAAAAAAGTTCATATAAACATATATCCATAAACGCTTCATTAGCGAGCTATACAGAGTGAAAGATTTCGCCCGGAATTCAGTTCCTCTGGTGAAATACACCGATGCTGAATTGTTTGGGGACTAGTTTTTGGAAAACTTATGCTGGATTCATATGGAAAAATATCTGAAAAATTGAATAAAACTAGTCTGGAAGCTGTAGTGTGAGTAGTTTTTGAGAAAAAAGTTGAAATATGCAAAAAATTTAAGTAGAAAAACACAGACTTCTACGTTTGATGCCCAAAAACTTTCTTTAATGACTAGTAAACAAATATTTTTTCGCAATAAAAATTGTAGAGAATTTAATTCTGAGAAGAATTATGTAAGCTGTGTAAACTAAATTCAAATAAAAGTTGAATAAAATGTAT
>NW_024092547.1:0-16051 GCF_014356525.2 Nilaparvata lugens | reverse complement strand
TATCTGAAAAATTGAATAAAACTAGTCTGGAAGCTGTAGTGTGAGTAGTTTTTGAGAAAAAAGTTGAAATATGCAAAAAATTTAAGTAGAAAAACACAGACTTCTACGTTTGATGCCCAAAAACTTTCTTTAATGACTAGTAAACAAATATTTTTTCGCAATAAAAATTGTAGAGAATTTAATTCTGAGAAGAATTATGTAAGCTGTGTAAACTAAATTCAAATAAAAGTTGAATAAAATGTATTCTTATGTAGTACACAATATTGGCATATTTTTAACTCCTTCATACGCCAATATTAGAGTAAAAATCAGACTATAGAATTATTCATCATAAATCAGTGACAAATGATTACACAGATGTGTGGAGAAGCCAGTCTATTGCTGTATTTCCTAAGGTCTATAGTTTCAATCAGGTACTTGTGGATGAGAATACTGCGCGGGGTCTACTGTTCACAGAACTACTAGTTACTATTATTCTAATATTGTCGTATGAAGGAGGCTCCTTTTTTTTCTTTATATTATCCTTGAAATGCAAAATTTCCAAACAACCTTGTATATACTTGACGCGCAATTAAAAAAGGGAACATACCTTCCAAATTTCATGAAATCTATTACCGCGTTTCGCCCGAAATGCGCACATATAAACATTTAAACAGTAAGAAATGCCAAACCGTCGACTTGAATCTTAAGCTGCGTACACATATACGCACTTCCAACCCGCACCGAGCACGCTCCTCCCTCGTACCGCCCTCGTACCACCCTCGTAACACCATCGAACCACAGTCGCTCCGCCCCGAACCCATCATGAACGTTACGGAAGATGTAAGATCTTCTCGCGTTCCCCGGTCGAACCACTGTTGCTCCCCGGTCGATCATCAATCGCTCTGCTGGAGTGACGTTCGGTTGCGGAGCAGAGCCAAAGTCTGTACGCACCTTAAAGGTTGCGTACAACGTGGTTCGACCGGGGACGCGAGAAGAGCTAACATCTTCCATAACGTTCATGATGGGTGTGCGACTGCAGAGCGGAGCGGAGCGACTGCGGTACGATGGAGGAACGAGGGCGGTACGAGGGCGGAGCGTGCTCGGTGCGGGTTGGAAGTGCGTATAGACTTAAGATTTCACTTCGCTCGGTCAATTATTCATTAATTAGCATTTGAACAAATGCAACTTCCAATAATTTATTTCTATAAGTTTTGAAGTTTACCTCCATTGTTGGCAGTTGGGTAAGATGGGTTAGTTTAGGGTTAAGTCTTTTTTCATACTTCTATACTATTTAAATCTTTTGAAACACATGCTTTTATTTTTTTAGGAATTATTGTGCATCTTTCATGAAAATCATGCACCTTTTGATGGATTCTTAGCCATTTTTCATCAATCATTGCATTTTGATTTTGTCTTATTTTTGACCATCTTTTTCTTATGTTGCTGCTTGTTCACCTATCACCAGTTGACCAAAAATCTGTCAGAAGAATTGAAGGTAGTGACCGATGCGAAAAAGTGTCACAAATATCCGGCATTCAAGCGGGGACCTTATGACGACCGATACTTCCTTACTTCCGGTAAGTTTACATCCGGTTCAAAGCAAGTTGAACCTGTAAATGTTTTGAACCCTGATTTTTGATTCCTTATTTAATTAATTTCGTTTCAGAATTCTATTTTTGTGTTACGTAGAAATTAATGATATTCTTCAATGTTGTTTTCCATCACGAACTGCTTATTATTAAATCACTTTTTGCTATTAGAAAAAACGAAAATCTGGTGTGGTACACTTACACAACTTTCCTTGCTCATTGAACTATAAGCCTCATTATCAAACGAGAATAATTTAGGGGAATAACATAATGACGATTGACGGCAACATATTTGCAACTACGATCAGACTACTGTATATGTGTATATACAATTGTTTTCAGAGTACTTTTTCCTTTATGTGAAATTCGATGATTTTTTTGAAATTCGTCAAAACAGTTGTTCTACAGATGAAATATCTCGACTATAACTGTGTTCTTCTTATAAACTGCTCTACCTACCCACGATATATGGAAGAAGAAAAAGTAAAAACCGTGTACCTACTGTACCTACCTCATGAATGAGAAGGAGTTTACAAAGTCCATTTCTCAAGGATTGGGTGGACCCCCCATTAGTACCCCAGGAAAAAGACTCATGTCAGTTGATAGAGCTAATAAATAACTATACAGGGTATGGATTTGAAAAAATCGTTAGAGCCGTTTTCGAGAAAACCGTGAAAAACATGGTTTTTTAGTAATTATCCGCTATTTTTTCAACCATTTTGAATTCAATTTCATTGAATTTCTTATTGTCGGATCCTCATGGTATAAGGACCTTAAGAAGTTTAAAATTTCAAGTCAATCGGTTGATTAGGAATGGAGTTATCGTGTTCACAGACATACACACACACACAGACCAATATCCAAAAATCATGTTTTTGGACTCAATGGACCTTGAAACGTATAGAAAACTTGAAATTAGGGTACCTTAATTTTTTTTGGAAAGCAATACTTTCCTTACCTATGTTAATAGGGCAAGGAAAGTAAAAAACGACTAGCAGTCAGATATTTTACAATAAATGAATTAATCACTCACTGTGACAACGAGATCTTTTGGCAGGTCCACCATCTTGGTTGTACTCATAGACAAGTAGAAGGATAGGATGGCAGTTTTTAGTGTGCCGTTATTGGTGTCTATTGGATTAGTGCCTGTTGGTGTCTATTGGGTTTGTTGTTGCTGAAAAGGTAATCAAAGAGGATGTGGGATTTGAAGTTGGTTTGTTTGTTTAAAATAAATTGTCTATTGCTTTTAAATTGGGTGTATATGTCAAACTGTTCTATTGTGTCCAATTCTGGTCCTTTGTTTTTTATGTGTATGATTTGTAGATCAGTATTTATGTTTGTGTGTTTGTGATTTTCTTGAATTAGGTGGTCGGCAAATGTAGATTCTGTTTCTGTTTTTGTACAAGGAACATATCCAGGGACTAAAAACAAAAACAGAATCCACATTTGCCGACAACCTAATTCAAGAAAATTACAAACACATAAACATAAATACTGATCTACAAATCATACACATGAAAAAAAAGGACCAGAATTGGGCACAATAGAATAGTTTGAGATATACACCCAATTTAAAAGCAATAGACAATTTATTTTAAACGAACAAACCAACTTCAAATTTCACAAACTCTTCGATTACCTTCTCAGCCACAACAGACACCAACAGCACCAACAGACACTATAGTCAGGTCCACGTTATAATGGCAGTGAAGAAAGATAGAAGAAAAACATTGCCAATTCTCTCCATTTACCACTGACTGTACACAGCTGTTACTCAATTCATCCCATTAAATTTAATCCAATAATAATTATCATTTCCTTGATAAAATAATGAATTTAATGTCAAATTGATCAAGAAAATATATTTTTTCATAATTTGATTCAAAAATTTGCTTCCATAACTGAGATAAGATTTTTATTTTTATACAAACCTGAAATGGCGGCTAATTTAAAAAGCTGTGATACACTGATCTGAATTTCAAAACAACAGAAATTGAGTTATTTGGTATGATTTCTATTCCAATTTCTTTTTAAAATAGAAATACTTTTTTAAAATTAGTAATTTCAATGGATTAATTTTGTAATAACTTTTCAATGTTATTTATACCGGTACCATACGAGTAGGTCTAACCTATACGGTCTAACCTAACTGAAGCATGGATGAAGTCTAGGATGGTTGGTTATCAACTTTTAAAATGTCATTTCAGGTATTTTAATTTGTGTTTCTCATACGGTAATGTTTAATAGTTATTTGTATATCAAGAGTGGAAAAGTACGACTTTTTCTCCCTGAGGGAAAAAGTTTGAAGCCGAGGCGAAGCCGAGGGCAACAATTTTCCTGAGGGAGAAAAAGTATTTTTCGCTCGTGATGTACACAACATTTTTCCTCCTTCTACATTTTTTTATAGAAACTGCAAATGAAATCATTTTAAAAACTTACGTATTGATGACAATGTTTCCTAACAACATAACCTAAGATCTAAAACCTAGAAACCAGTCGGCTGATTGGCACTGCCGATTGCGCTATCTATCGGCAAAAGTTGTAACAATTACATCAGCTGAGCGGCTACCAAAAATGGCTGACTCCAGATCACACGTTTCAGATTTGAATTGCAGATCAAAAATATTTGTTGGCTGGTATTTTGAATAGAATAAAATATTTTAAAAATTGTTTAAATTTTTATCATCTACAAAATAAGAATATAATATCATACAAACATAAATTTCATGAGTTGTTCAAATTTCTTGTTGTGGTATTGAATTCAGTTGACTCAATGACAGACACCTCTATTACGCTTTCTCATCTGAGCTTAGACCTTCTAACCTATTACATGTGAGTTTTGAATTAGAGATGCTTCCTATTTATTTAAATGGAGTCACTTTTACTCCCTAGGGAGTTTTTCAGTTTTTTATTTCCTAGATGATTTTGATTTATATTATATGAATTCCACTTTTATTCTCAGCTCTTAATTGTTATAACTTCTCCAACAAAATATTGACTTTAATACTTGATAACTTTTGTAATACATTCCATAACAATAATAATAATATATCTATTACCATTTGGTTTACAATAAACATTGGTCATCGTCACAAGTATACAAATAATACAAAATAATTAACAATACAAAAGTCTACACAGCTAAAACACAATTACATCTAAAATTTACTTACTAAACAAGATTACAAACTAAGTTTACCCAGCCTAAATCATACACAATCATACACAATAGTAACAGATTTACATAGGCTGTGAAATCTTATAAAATTCAGGTACCTTGTAAAGTCCACCTCTTATTAGGCCTTTCCTAACTCTATCTTTATATTGGGTGGCATCTAGGTCTCTTACCAATGACGGAAGGGCATTATAAAATCTGAGAGATTGGGCCCTGAAACTTCTCAATGATGCGCTGGAAGAGCACCATTCGACACCTATATTACTTGCCCCTCTTGTATTGTATGTATGCCTATCAGAGTTGAGGCTAAATTTATCCAGGTTCTTTTTGACATAACACAGACATTCCAGGACATACATAGAAGGAAGAGTCAGAATTTTATTCTCAATAAACAATGGTCTACAATGACTACGTGGCTCTTCATTGTTTAATATTCTAATGGCTCTCTTCTGTAGCAGGAAAAGTTTACCAGCCAAAGGACTATTTCCCCACAAAATTATACCATAGGCTAGGTGACTGTGTATAATCGCAAAGTAAACTGTTTTCAAGACCTCTATTGTCACACTTCCAGCCAACCTTCTCAACATAAAAAGCCCTCTTAGTACTCTATTATATATATTTCCTATATGGGTATTCCATTTAAGATTAGATTGCAAAAAACTCCGAGGAACTGGGTAGATTCAATGTTTGGGCTGTTGGCTAGACTGAAACTTATAGTAGTGGTTTTTTTATCATTAATAGCTAACTTATTTTCCTTACTCCAACTGTCAATCAAAAGATTACATTGTTCCAAATTGGACTTTGCATCTGTCTGATTTCCATCGTTAATAATAACTGCCAGGTCATCTGCATATAAAATATTCTTCTTCCATTGCCTTCCAAGTAAGTAGGTAAGTCATTAATATAAATTAAGAACAGTATTGGTCCCAGTATAGATCCCTGAGGTACCCCTCGTTCTACTGATAAGAAATCAGAACTCAGACCACAATGATAAACTGACTGGAACCTCCCCTCTAGATATGTTTTGAAAAACTTCAATACTTTATGATCAATATTGTAGGCAGAAAGTTTTGTTAATAGTATTTCATGCGAGACCGTATCAAAAGCACATGAATAATCGTACATTCTGGCAACATTGCTCTTCTTGTCCTCAATTCCGTTCATTACAAACTCCACAAACTCAGATATGGCAGATGTTGTGCTCAAATTACCTCTAAACCCAAATTGACTTGAACTAAAAAGTTTATTCTCTTCAAAATGTGAACTCAGAATGTGTTGGAATTTTGCACCTACATTCATAAACATTACTGTCTACACTCATGGTACTGGTACACTCAAGTTAGCTATAAGCTGGTACAATCAATAATGTCTACACTATAAGACCAATATAAATATTTGTTTCCTTGGGTTTATGAAGAGATTGATTTATAACAAAGAAATCTCAATTGATCGATAATTATGTCAACATATTTTACAGATGAACGCATCTTGGAGTACGACATTGATTCGGTTGTATTCGAAGAAAACTCGCCTTATCAGAAAGTCCAAATCGTTCATTCGAAGAGTCTGGGTAACCTTCTCATTTTGGATGAGCTACAGAGTGAGTATTTCTTGAGTATTCAGTATTCTTGAATATAATAAAGGAAAGAACTGGCTTATACACGTACGGGATACGAAATACACGAATGACTTATTGCCAGACTAAAAGTGACTACACTCACTAATTGCCAGATTAGGAAATATAACAAAAATTCTAAAGATTCGGCCAATTTGCCGCCCGCGCGAGCGGATGAAGGCTAAATGCCAGGGCAACCATCAGAGATGGCTTCTATAATAATAATATTTTATTCTCAACAAAAGTATAACAAAAACAATATTACAAATAATATTACAAAACTGTATTACAAATGTAATACAGTTGAAAAACGTCACAGATAAATAACATAAAATATCAATCTTAAAATAAAACTCTAATAACATTTAACATTCATTAAATTTGCAAATTTAGATAATAATAATTTTTTCACTCTAACAAGAATTCGTCAACCTCATAGAAAGCCTTCTCACTGAGAAAAGAATATAGTTTTGTTTTGAATTGTTTTTCTTCACAATACTTCTCAAATCAGCCGGAAGTTTCGCAAAAAACTTTTGTCCCCTATAAGTAGATGTTTTCTCAAATACACTCAGCCTATGTCTCTCAACTGAAATGTTATTCCTTCCTCTAGTGTTATAGCCATGAATATCTGAGTTAACTTGGAATGAATTCAACCTATCCTTCTTGTTGAAAAGGCCTTCTATGATTGGTTCTCGTGGCATCTAATCATGATTAACATGCTTTCGTGCAACCTTACCATTGTTTTAATATCATTGAGTACTGTTATGCCAAGTCCACAAGTTGGCCCAGTAAACTGGCTCATCCTGATAACCCAACGCTGGCAAAAGAAGGCAAATGAAGGCCAGCGCTGGCAAACCAACCATCAACACATTGGCGCTGGTCGACATTGGCCTTCATATACGCTGATAATTTATCAAAATATTCTACATAAATAACGGTATGATGTGATTCAATCTATTATTCAAAGCCTGAATCCAGAATTATTCAGAGTCCAGCAAATATGCTGGATTCCGTGTATGTTGTTTGGATGTCGATTACACATGCATATATTTACATAAATGTCATACTCTGAAAACCACTGGATTTTTGACCTGTCAAACCGTACCTCACTTATATCAGTGACTAGCCGTCAGGCTCGCTTCGCTCGCCATATCCGTCTGGACCCCAGACTGGATCGTCCAAGAATGAGATCAGCAGGCTCGCTTCGCTCGCCTGCATTTTTCATTTGAGCATTTTTATCATATGTTAGGACGATCCAGTCGGGGGTCCAGACTAAACGTCTGGCTAAACGGATATGGCGAGCAAAGCGAGCCTGACGGCTAGTAATATAATATTCCCAGGAATAGCTCTGATTGAAGTAGCAGTGCCCAATAAATTTTTCCGCGATAAATGCATTATTTTCAATCTTCAACCTGGTGCCAACCTAACAAAGTCAACTTAACTTAATGCCAACCTGACAAAATTATTAATTTAGTTGCCAGTTAACAACTGTTTTGAAGAGATACTCTATCTAGATATTACATATCTATAGTAACATATGATATGGAAATTTCAATTATAATTAAGAGATTGGGAGAAGAGGAATATACATGCTACAAGACGAACTTTAAACCCTTAAAAACCACCCTTAGAGTTAAAATATTGCCAAAAGATTTCTTAGTGCGCCTCTAAAGGGTTAACTGAACATACCTATCAAATTTGAACGTTTTTGGTCCGGTAGATTTTCAGTTCTGCGAGTGTGTGTGTCAGTCAGTCAGTCAGTGAGTGAGTGCCATTTCGCTTTCATATATATAATATATATATTATATATATATATATAGATTAGTTTTGTTATTGAGGATAAATTTCGTGTTTCTGTTAGTGCTAAACCGGATTTTAGATTGTAAAACTTTGTTTTCTCTATTTTTCTTGTTATTTCAATTATTTTTTGTTTCCATTTTTTATTACTTATGCTTACTTTAAAGAACCTTTTTCTGTTCAATGATGCTCCTGCAATGCGGACGTGACCTTGTTATCAAGGTCATTTGCATTCAGTGTTTTATTTTGTACAATGTTTTATTTTCCATTTCTATTATTATGTATGTATATTTCAATTATTGAAAATATTTTCCAGGGATACTGTATTGTGTATTTTGGCGAAATAAAGTTTCTTTCTTCTTTCATTGGGCCAACATGAAGATGCGGCATTAGATAATATTGTATTTCACTTGAATGAATCTCTGTTTGATGAATTGATGGTTAATTTTGTGTTTGCAGACTTGTCCGAGCGAGATTTGATCTACACTGAAACACTGATGCAACGTGGCAAGGTCGACTACAAGGGCAAAGAGGTGGTGATTCTCGGAGGAGGGGATGGTGCCCTGTTGTACGAATTGCTCAAAGAAGAACCGGCCTTTGTTACCATGATGGAGGTAAGCATTGGTTAAATGGGGTGCATTGATGCTATTTATGAGGAATATATAATTTGCAAAAAAAAAAAACATTCGTTTCTTGATGGAGTTACTCCCAAATTCCTGCAAGCCATTTCAAAAACTTGAGTTTAAAAACTTATGGCCCGGTTGCACAACAGCCGGTTAAATTTTAACCGTGATTATTTCACAAGAACCAATCAGAGAAGGCGTTTTAGAAAATACGGCTTCTCTGATTGGTTCTTGTGAAATCAATCAAGGTTAAAATTTAACCGGCTGTTGTGCAACCGGCACTTGGTGGTTAAAATTATGGTGTTTAAAAACTAGAAAGTTTAAAACGTATGGTATTTAAAAACTAGAGTTTAAAAACTCTTTACTATTTTGAAGTGATCTGTTTGTTGTAAAAAATAAGCATAAATTTGAACCAACATTCATATGGCACCCGAAATAAGAACTCTCTCCTGTATTACTCAATTCATAGGACAACTTTGTTTGAGAGAGGGCCATATTATTAAGGATCAACCCACACTTACACGACTCAGGTCGAGAAGAGACTCGACTCTAGTCGAGAGCATGTCAACTGATGACACTCAGACCAGTCGATTCTAGTCTCCGCGACATTACCATTTGAAAACACATGCTCTCGACTAGAGTCGAGTCTCTTCTCGACCTGAGTCGTGTAAGTGTGGGTTGAACTCTTTACTATTTTGAAGTGATCTGTTTGTTGTAAAAAATAAGCATAAATTTGAACCAACATTCATATGGCACCCGAAATAAGAACTCTCTCCTGTATTACTCAATTCATAGGACAACTTTGTTTGAGAGAGGGCCATATTATTAAGGATCAACCACACTTACACGACTCAGGTCGAGAAGAGACTTGACTCTAGTCGAGAGCATGTGTTCCAAATGGTGACACTCAGACCAGTCGATTCCAGTCTCCGCGACTGTCACCATTGAAAACACATGCTCTCGACTAGAGTCGAGTCTCTTCTCGCCTGAGTCGCGTAAGTATAAGTTGAGCCTAAGGCATGGATCGAGAAGAGACTCGACTCTAGTCGAGAGCATGTGTTTCCAAATGGTGACACTCAGACCAGTCGATTCTAGTCTCCGCGACGTCACCATTTGAAAACACATGCTCTCGACTAGAGTCGAGTCTCTTCTCGGCCTGAGTCGCGTAAGTATGAGTTGAGCCTAAGGCATGGATCGAGAAGAGACTCGACTCTAGTCGAGAGCATGTGTTCCAAATGGTGACACTCAGACCAGTCGATTCTAGTCTCCGCGACGTCACCATTTGAAAACACATGCTCTCGACTAGAGTCGAGTCTCTTCTCGCCTGAGTCGCGTAAGTATGAGTTGAGCCTAAGGCATGGATCGAGAAGAGACTCGACTCTAGTCGAGAGCATGTGTTTCCAAATGGTGACACTCAGACCAGTCGATTCTAGTCTCCGCGACGTCACCATTTGAAAACACATGCTCTCGACTAGTCAAGTCTCTTCTCCACCTGAGTCGCGTAAGTGTGAGTTGAGACTAAGGGTTAACGCTCTTCTATCAGATCCCCATCTCAGTGACAAGTTCAGATGTTGGGACGCTTTCGAGTACTCTGAATCGAAGATTTTGCTCTGATCTGGACTCTGACTGGTAAATTGAGTACCACCATAGAGAAACAATAGCTTAAGTAGATATCCCATAGTATAGGGCGTTTATGTCGCAACTTTTACTGTTATCTCAAGCCAATTATTGTCGATTTTCACTGTTTTGTTGGGGTGAGAGTGTATGAACGGCACAATATGAGAGACTACCAGTGTCACACAGCTTCACGGGAGAGAATGACATGAACTATCGGCTTGAGATAACAGTAAAAGTTGCGACATAAACGCCCTATACCATAGGATATCTACTTATGCTATTGTATCTCTATGGTACCACACATTGGGTGAATGCTGTGAGGAAGCTGTTAACAATAGATTACTACAACAACTTGACAGGTTGCATGCTGCAAGAGCTCTGCTCTGTTTAGCGTGAATTCTTTTGGTCAATTCGCTAATTTGAATTTCAAATTGAGGTCAAAAGAGATTTACATCTTTCATAACATAGGATGATTCTCCATCTTGAACTTTCATGTTATATCCGTGTTTTCATAGTTTTCTGTTTGTTCTATCTGTTCTAAGTCCAATTTAATTCTTTTGGTTACTTGGGTTCACAATATTTTAATAGTTTGCCAATAGATATCAGAAAATGTAATAATAAGAATAAATTTTTAAAGAAAATTAAAGCATGGCTATGGGTCCAAACGGATGTTGATGTTTTAAGAACTAACCCGGTTTGAAATTTTTTGTATCACTGTTTATTTAGAGTTGATTAGAAATTCATGAATCTGCTTTGTTTTTTTTTTGTTAATTGTATGTTTGTATATCATTGTGCTGTACGGAGATCTACTCATGTATGTTGTCTTGTTATATTTGATTTTTTGCTTCTTGCTGGTTATCTTGGCTTGTTGGGAATAGTGATTAAAGTTTACAGGATGCTACAGACGTCGTGCGCTAAAATGTCTGTAAAGTGATGAACTACTGAACTCCAAAAAAAATTAATCTATGTCTTAACAATTTAGTAATTACAATTAAATACATTACTAACAATGACCACACAACTTGTCAAAGTGGTCATAAAATTTTAAAAACTTGAAATGAATGTCAAGTGAAATTTATAATGGAAATAAAATTATTTATTTCATTTATTTAATTCAATAATCCTGAATTTACTCCGAAGATTCACTTTTAGACTGTTGAGGCTCTTAATTAATACAAAACATTGAGTAGGTCATTCTATGACCTTTGAAGAATGGAAGAGAGTAACAATGGACAGATTTAGATGGAAGTTTGCCAACCAATCAAACGATTGAGCTGAAAGAGAAGACTAATGTATTGTGATCGTTTTATACTTTTTTCCTACAGTTACCTTGAAAATATACCATTCCTGCACTGATTACAGAACGCAAAGAATCACTTTTCCGCTCTAGTGCGCAAAGTATTACTTTGCGTACTCTTAATACTTTGTGTATTATCTTGCAGCCATCCCAATCACCTGTTGACATTGTTGGCGTGTATTTTGAATGCGAATTTGTTCTATCTATATTTTTTCTAATTCTCAAGTAAATAAAAATGAGAACTCATCAAAGTATACATATTGAATATTATTAATTATTCATTATTTCAAATAATATTTTTTCATTCATAAATTGATTGGTTAAAAAATTATCTAGAAATTAAGTTTTACTCAAAATTATTCAAATTTTCAAATTAATTGGATTAATTTAATTTTTAATTTGAATAAATTATCGATTATTAATTTTCAATTGGATTATCAAGTTCAAAATAAGTTGTTATTAATAACAAAATTATACAGACAAACATTTGATGGATTTCAGCCATCATTTTACCCATAATCAACCACTTCTCATATTCAATGGTAACTGTAGGAAAAAATTTAATGTGAAAACGTGCGCAAAGATCCTCTGCTGCACTCAAGAAACCATTCCGCCCTCGCCTACGGCTCGTGCGTAAACGTTTCTTTCGGTGCAGCAAACTGTCACTTTGCGCACTAGTTGCACAAATAACCATTTTCTAAATGTTAATTCAAATTACAAATGGTTTGTAGTCAGGAAAAACTAACTTTTTATCTTTTCTGTTGTTTCCGTGTAGCTGGATGAAGTTGTTTTGAGAGCGTGTAGAGAACATTTGAGGGGCTGTTGCGGCAACTGCCTGGATCAGTTGAAAGGAGATAGATATGAGGTAAGTTTATTCTTGAATAAGTATATTCTTGTCATTGATTCACATTATGATCTAGTCATTTTGGCAGAGTCCCCAATTTTATTGGTTAATCAAACTATCAAAATCATTCAAATAGTGTTATTTTTAGATATTCATTATCTTCACAATATCCGTCTGGTCAATTCTATGCTATGTGTGGTAAATAAATATCACATCTTCGTATTGTTGATTGTTTATTTAACTGCGCCTACAATAAGAAAATATTTGACGTGTAAAGGTGCGTACAGACTTTCGCTCTGCTCCGCAATCGAACATCATTCGAGCAGAGCGATTGATGATCGACCGGGAGCAAGAGTGGAACGCGAGAAGAGCGTGTAACAGAGGTCGAGCTTGGCAAGCTCCTAGGTCGAACTTACCAATAGTTGCGCATGCGTGGTCAACGTGTTTGTAATGTTTGTTAATAGTTACGATCTCAGTGTTAGCAAATAAAATTATCAAAATCAATTATTAATTATTGAATTAAATAATATAAAAGCATTTATAATAATTGGTACCGGCATATTAGCATTTAGAAGAAAGAAGCCGAACTCCCAATCAAGCTTTCCACCTTTGAAACATTGACAGACATTACCTTTTATAATAAAACATTAAAATAAATGAAATAATCATAATATTCATTATAAATTTATTATATAAACATAATGTATTATTAGGCTACCCAGCAATCCCCTGGTCAGAATATTTTATTTAGTTTTGTCACCCGATCAGCTGGATTGAACGTTTCTCATTTGTGAGGTTAGGTTGTAGCGAAGTCAACAATAAGAAAAGAGCGGATCGATCATCCTTCGAACATATTTCGAACCTCAATCGAACCCTTGCGTAACATCTCGCGTAACGTTCATGATCGGAGCGTGCGGGGAGCGTGTTGGAGGCGCGTATATCTGTACACACCTTTAAGGTGAGTACAGATATACGCGCCGTGAACATGAACAATTAACTTTTTATCAGCTGACTATATCTATATTTTTACAGAAACGGTAAGATACAGATATAAAAAGCTTGGCATCAGCTGATTGAAAGTGAATTGCTCATGTTCGCGGCGCGTAAATCTGTACGCACTTTAGGTTCAACTCACACTTACGCGACTCAGGTCGAGAAGAGACTCGGCTCTAAACGAGAGCATGTGTTTCCAAATGGTGACACTCAGACCAGTCGATTCTAGTCTCCGCGATTGTCACCATTTGGAAGCACATGCTCTCGACTAGAGTCGAGTCTCTTCTCGACCTGAGTCGCGTAAGTGTGAGTTTAGCCTAAATGTTTAAGGTACTCAGGGAACAAATAAATTATACTTTTATTAAACAATGTTTGATCTTATTTCGACAACTAGAAAAATGTTTCAATTCAATTTATTTCACCAAAACACAAAAACAGTACAAAGATGTGACAATCAGAAAATAACAATAATTATTATTCTAAATATCTTTATCATCTATCTGTAAAATACGGCTGGAGGTGAAGAACTACTGGCATAAGTGAAACACTTGTTCGCCAGTAGGAGTAGAGACTTAACTGTTTCTAAATCTTAAGCTAATAATTTAAAATGGAATCTTTTTATTCAAACAATGGTAAGTATATTTAAAATAAATGCTATTAATTGTGAATTAATCCTGACAATAATGAATAGTTTTAAAAGCTGAAAAAATGTTTGAACTCATAAAATATTAAGATGGAAATTAATAGTTGTGAAGTATCCAGTTTTTAATATTTATTGGTACAAACTTAATAGATACACCGATGAGCTCGTTCGGTATGCAGTTTACAATCTATGTTTATTCCAGTACATTTAATAGAATAGCTGTTTATTTCATCAAGACAATTGTAAAATACAATAGTTACACTTTTTACCAATTAAATGGTACCATATAATAAAATTACAATACTTTTTTATAGCAATACTATAATGGAAGTCTCTATAAACCGTAAATTACAAATAATAATTACTTCATAGCACGTTTGTTGACCATCATACAGGGTGCCCATAGTTACAAAGTTAGGTGGGTCGTCCACTGAAACCGATTTCGTCCGAACTAGCATCGGCCGAAAACTACCGAACTCGTCCGAACGATCCCCCAACAAAGAAAGCTATAGATGCTCGTCCATTGCAACAGGCTCATACGTCCGTGCACGGACAAGTTTTAGATCCGAATTGAATGGGATTTTCCGTCTCTATCCGTCCGAAGTCGAGCACCGTCTCTGGCCGATCAAGTTTTAGATCCGAATGAATGGATTTTCCGGCTCTATCCGTCCGAAGTCGAGCTGAGACAACATCATCCTAACCTCAAAATTGTTTCACAGTCTTTTCTGTTTTGTTTTTTGAACTTGTTCTGTTTTATAATCTTTTTTTATTATATTTGTGAGTAAACTCACACAGAAGAATGACTTTCCCACTAACTAGCTTGCCACTTCACTTTCTGGCAACCAGCCAACTAGGATTCCTCACTTAAATTTCAGCCATCCGATTTTCATTTCCAATTTCTCTCGAAAATCTTCATTCTCGAGCATTCTATTCTCATCGAATTCAATGTTTGTTGCAGTTAATAGTCGATGATTGTGTGAAATCGATGGATAAAATGATAAAGGAGGGTTTATTTTCATTGAATCCAATGTTTTATTGCAGATAATAGTGGATGATTGCGTGAAATCGTTGGACAAGATGATAAAGGAGGGCAAGAAAGTGGACTTTGTGTTTGGTGACCTGACCGACATCCCAGTGTCGACCACACCGCAGGGGGAGGCCTGGGACTTCATCCGGCTCATTCTCAACAAGGCAATGCAAGTGCTCAAGCCCAAGGGCATGTACATGACTCATGTAAGTTGTACACACTTTTGACAATTCACTTTCATCACTTTGCTATCATAGATAAAAGATAACGTAAGAAGATAGCCCATGGTAAAGGCTGTTTATGTTCCAAATTTCAAACCGATGTTTGTGAACTCAAGCTGATTGTTGTCTATTATTACTGTTCTGTTGGGGTGAGAGTGTAAAGCTGTGTACAGATATACGCGCTTTGAACCCGCTCCGCGCAAGCTCCGCCCTCGTTCCGCATCGCTCTGCAATCGCTCCGCCCCCGATCTGCAGTCGCACCGATCATGAACGTTACGGGAGATGCTAGCTCTTCTCGCGTTCCACTCTTACTCGCCGGTCGATCATCAATCGCTCTGCTCGAGTGACGTTCGGTTACGGAGCAGAGCGAAAGTCTGTACGCACTTCAGGAATGGCACATATGAGAGACTACCAGCGTCACATAGCTTTATGAAAAAAAATCTGGTGTGGTACACTCACACAACTTCCTTGCTCATATTTGAAACTATGATTTTATGACTTTTGTATATGTGTATATATAATTGTTTTCAGAGTACTTTTTCCTTTGTGTAAATTGTGAAATCGATGATTTTTTTTAGTCGTCATTTTTTTAAAGTCGTCAAAAACAGCTGTTCTACAGATGAAATAT